>NW_024424008.1:16413628-16483974 GCF_017311325.1 Ursus maritimus | reverse complement strand
TGATTAAGCCAATTTTAAGAAGAGTTTACTTTTGAAAATTTTACAAAAAACTTTTTTTATATGTTGTTAATTTTTATTTAAATACAATTAGCCAACATCATTAGTTTCAGATGTAGAGCTGAGTAATTCATCAGTTGCATGTAACACGCAGTGCTCATCACATCACGTACCTTCCTTAATACCCATCACCCCCAAATTGCTGGAACTCATACAGGAATTCAGCAACGTGGCAGGATATAAAATCACTGCACAGAAATCAGTTGCATTTCTATACACTAACAGTAAGACAGAAAAAAGAGAAATCAAGGAATCAATCCCATCTACAATTGTGCCCAAAACCATAAGATACCTAGGAATAAACCTACCCAAGAAGGTAAAGGATCTGTACTCTAGGAACTACAGAACACTTATGAAAGAAGTTGAGGAAGACACAAAGAAATAGAAAAACATTATATGTTCATGGATAGGAAGAAGAAATGTTGTTTAAAATGTCTATGTTACCCAGAGCAATCTACACATTCAATGCAATCCCTATCAAAATACCATGGACATTTTTCACAGAGCTGGAACAAATAATCCTAAAATTTGTATGAAACCAGAAAAGACCCCAAATATCAGAGGAATGTGGAAAAAGAAAACCAAAGTTTGTTTTGTCAGACTTCAAGCTATATTATAAAGCTGTAATCAAGACAGTATGGAACTGGCACAAAAACAGACACATAGATCAATGGAACAGAATAGAGAACCCCGAAATGGACCTTCAACTCTGTGATCAATAATTTTCGACCAAGCAGGAAAGAATATCCAATGGAAAAAAGACAGTCTCTTCAACAAATGGTGTTGGGAAAATTGGACAGCCACATGTAGAAGAATGAAACTGGACCATTTTCTTACACCATACACAAAGATAAAATAGATGAAAGCCCTAAGTCTGAGACAGGAATCCATCAAAATCCTAAAGAACACAGGCAGCAACCTCTTTGACCTCGGCCACAGCAACTTCTTGCTAGACATGTCTCCAAAGATAAGGAAAACAAAAGCAAAAATGAATTATTGGGACTTCATCAAGATAAAAAGCTTCTGCACAGCAAAGGAGTCAGCAAAACTAAAAGCGAACCTATGGAGTGGGAGAAAATATTTGCAAATGACTTATCAGATAAAGGGCTAGTATCCCAGATCTACAAAGACCTTCTCAAACTCAACACCGAAAAAACCAAGAATCCAGTCAACAAACAGGCAGAAGACATGAACAGACATTTCTCCAAAGAAGACATACAAATGGCCAACAGACGCTCCACATCACTTGGCATCAGGGAAATACAAATCAAAACCACAATGAGATACTACCTCACACCAGTAAGAATGGCTAAAATTAACATGGAAAAACGCTCCACATCACTTGGCATCAGGGAAATACAAATCAAAACCACAATGAGATACTACCTCACACCAGTAAGAATGACTAAAATTAACAAGTCAGGAAACAACAGATGTTGGCAAGGATGCGGAGAAAGGGGAACCATCTTACACTGTTGGTGGGAATGCAAGCTGGTACAGCCATTCTGGAAAACAGTATGGAGGTTCCTCAAAACATTACAAATAGAGCTACTCTACGACCCAGCAATTACACTACTAGGTCTTTACCCCAAAGATACAAATGCAGTGATTCAAAGGGGAATCTGCACCCCAACATTTCTAGCAGCAATGTCCACAATAGCCAAACTGTGGAAAAGGCTGAGATGTCCATCAACAGATGAAATGTGGTACACACACACACACACGCACACACACACACACACAAAATGGAATATTACTCAGCCATCAGAAAGGATGACATCTTACCATTTACAACAACATGGATGGAACTGGAGGGTATTATGCTGAGTGTAGTAAGTCAATCAGAGAAAGACAATTATATGGTTTCACTCATATGAGGAATATAAGAAACTGTGCAGAGGATCATAGGGGAAGGGAGGGAAAATGGGATGGGAAGAAATCAGACAGGGAGACAAACCATGAGAGACTCTTAACTATGGGATACAAACAACTTTCTAATGAATGCACCTGATCATCATTCCATCAGCCTATAAGGGATTTAGCAAATACTCTGAGCTAGGTGTACAGAGGAAAAAATATAACCCTGTGACTGATCTTAAGGAGCTTATAAATTGGTTAGGTAAATAGTGTAGCAAATATGACTCAGTGAAAAGTGCTAGGCTGCATATGACCATATTAAATGGTGTGGGAGAAATTTGAGTATATAGAAATTCTGAATGCCAGGGTGGGGCTGGCAGTTAGGAATGCCCTCATGGAATAGTTAAGAACAGGTGAGCTCTGACCTTGCAACTATAATGTAATAAGGAAAGAAAGGTTGACAGAGATGTCAGGTAACTTTGAAAAAGAGAAGTAGCATTTAAGATATGTAGGATGGTCCATATCCCTAATGTTTTATCATTGACTGTTTCCTTCTCTGTATTACGTGAATATTGAAAGTTGGGCTGGGACACAAGAGACATGATGTCTTGTTGTGGTTCCAATATTTACTGTATTATTTTTTTTAAACTTTATTTTGAGAAAGAGATTCACAGGAAATAGCAAGATTATTCCAGGAGGTCCATGTACCCTTCACCCAGGTTCCCCCAATGGTGTATACTTCTGTGCTATATTTTCATGTGTAGACTAGGTAACTATCACTTCAAACAAGAGGTGGACCTATTCCATCACCACTAAGACTTCTGTCATGCTTCTCCTTTATTATAGTCATCCCCTCTTACCACACCCAACCCCCAGCAACCATAATTTGTTCTCCAACTGTAAAACGTGGTCATTTTAAGAATATTATATAAATGGAGTCCATTTTTTCTCCTTGTTCATTTCTATTTTCTTTTTCCTGCCTTCCTTTGGGTTATTTGAACATCTTCTAGAACTCCACTTTGATCTTTCTATTATGTGTTGGAGTATATCTCTTCACATAGATTTTTTAGTGGTTCCTCTAGGTATTGTACGTGTATAACTCACCATAGTCTGCTGGTGTTGACATTTCATCAGTTCAGAGAAGGACAGAAACCTCACTTCCCTTTATGCCCTTACAACCCTCCCCCATTTATAATTTAAGTGTCTTAAATTTTCCTCTACAAAAATCAGTCCTTGTCATGATGAGCACCGGGTGATGAATGGAATTGTTGATCACTTTATTGTACAACCAAAACTAATATAACACTGTGTTAGTAACGACTGGAACTAAAATAAAATAAAATTTAAATTTAAAATTTTTTTAAAAAATCAATAACCATGTCAGTGTTATAATTTTTGCATCAACTGTCAAGCAAAAGAGAAGCAAAGTCTATTGTCATTACCCATAAAATTTTATTCCTTGCAGTGCTTTCTTTTTTTTTTCCTTCCTTCCTGGTATTTCCGGAGGGTTTTTTTGTTTGCTTGTTTTATTTTGTTTTGTTTTGTTTTTGTTTTTTAACATATCTAGGTAGAGAACTTCCTTTTTAGCCATTCTTTTATGGTAGGACTTATGGTGACAGATTTTCCTAGTTTTCCTTCATCTGAAACTATTGTGTGTTTTTCTTTCATTTCTAAAGGGTATTTTTGCTGGATATAAGAGTCTAAGTTGACAGTTCTTTTTTTTTCAGCTCTGGGGAAATGTGCCATTTTACTGATACTTCCCTCTGCCCCCTCTATCCTGCTGTTGAATCTGTCTACTGAGTTTTCTATTTTAGTTACTATATTTTTCAGTTTTAAAATTCCATTTGGAAATTAAATTCCATTTGGTAATTCTTTAGATCTTCCATTTCTTTCCTGAAACCTTTTATTTCACTCATTTGTTTCAAATATCTACATAATTATTCATTGAAGAATTTTAATAATGGCTGCTTTAAAATCCCAGATAATTCCAACATCTGTATCACCTCAGCCTTAGTGTCTATCAATATCTTTCTCATTCAGGGTGAGATTTTCCTGGTTCTTTGAATAAGTGAGTTTCTATCGAAACCTAGACATTTTAGATACTATGAGACTCTGGGTCTTATTTAAAACTTGTTTCAGTGGGACTTCTTTGATACTGTGCCAGGAGGGGAAGTGTCTACCATGTCATTATTGTCAGATTGAGTAGAAGTCTAGGTGCCCCACTTGGTGCTGTTGACACTATCAAAAAGAAGAGGTAGATCATTACTGCTGGGCATGGATGGTAGCTCATACTCTCCACAAGAATTCTGCTGATTCCATTCTGGCTGGGAGGTGGAGTGGGGCTATATTGTTCTCCACTTGTCTTCCACTAAACCTGCAGAGATATGGCCTCATTACTACTGGGTGGTGATAAATTCTTGACTTTCCACCAGGCCTCCTTTGCTACAATCCCAACAGGGAGGGGGAAGAGTGCTTCATTGCTGTCAGGTGGATGTGGAAGTCCAGCTCCCTATGCCGTCTCCATTGACAGCAAGGTGGCCTGGGGAGGCTCACTATCACCTAGCAGGCTGAAAGTGCCAGCTTCCCCATAGGCCTCTGCTCACCTTGTCATGGGGGCTGGGACATATCATTACAGCCTGTCAATGGTGGAAGTTCAGGCTTTTCACTTAGTCTGTGCTACCTGGAGTTTCATGTGGAGCCTCAGTTCTTTTCTGTGGTATTTGGCCAGAGCAGCATGTTATTGTCTAAAAGTTGTTTTTTGTTTTGTTTTGTTTTGTTTTGTTTTGTTTTTTCTTGTGAGGCTGACACTATGAACTAGTTCTATGGTGAGAGAGTGCATTTTTCTTGGGGTATTTTTTAAATCTATACCTACTGGTGTTTCTGAGTTTCTGATTTCTTTAGCATCCAGTCTGGGATATATGAGGCAAAAGAAAACCCAAGAAATTTACCACTATGTTGTTCTTTAGGTCCCCCAAATCCTAACCTGTTTGTCTTTTTCTGTCTTTCAAAGTCTTCTTAATGTTTGCTTTATATGTAATGTCTGGGGTTTTTAGCTGTACTTGGCAGCAGAAATAGGGAAAAGTAAGTCTACTCTTTCTAGAGGCAGAAAGTATTTCTTACTACTTCTGTGTCACTGGGAAGTCACATAACCTCTCTGAAATGATTTTCTTATTTAAGTAAGCTTAGAAGCTAGCATCAGTCTAGTACTGATGAGAACACTAAGACTAGACAGTAATAGTTATTGTAAAGATAAAATTAAATAATAGGTAAGCAACCCCCAAATTGTAAAATGATACATAGAGAAGTGGCTCTACATGTATCTCTCCATATATTTATGTGGATGGTTGTATATGTGTGTGCATATGTGTGTGTGTGTGTGTGTGTACACAAATATATATGTATAAACATGCAATTACATCTTTAAAAAGCCCCTAGTGTTTCTCAGAGATGTTTAAAAAATTGTAAGAAATAACTCAAATAACAAGTCTCTGTCGTTAATTCTCTACTACAATGCTTCAAATTTTTAGTATCTCATTATGTGATGTGAAAATCATTTCAAAACTAGAAAAATAATGAATCCAGTTATTTAATGGCCATTTGAAAGGGACAAGCTCTTCTGCGGTATCTGTATGGATGGCCAGTGATCCCACAAACAATATAATGGCAACATTTCCAAATTTGCTTTGCTGAGAAATCATAGCCTTAAGAGCAGCACTGGACATAATTTACCTAATCAACTTTACCAAAATTAGTAAGACTCTGAAGTACAAGTGATAGAAAATTCTACTCTAAAATGGTTTAAGCCAAAAGAGAAAATTTATATACTCCTATAACTGAATAATTCAGTTGACAGTCTCTAAATAAAGCTTGATGCAGTGGCCAAAATATTTACAAAAATCCAAATTTTCCCCACCTCTACTTTACTTTCATGCTCTCATTTTCATTCCAATACTATCCATCATTACTCTTGACATCCCTAACCCATTCTGGCAGCCTTAATCTTTCTTCTTTATTGGAGTGAAATACCTTAACACCTTCTTTAAGAAAAATAATGAAGTTTCCAGTAATTTTTTTCACTTGGCCTATAATTTATTGTCCCTTACTGGCCTGAATTTGTTCTCATGGAACTTCTCTCTGATAGGCCTGAGATCTAACCAAGTTCTATCTCAAAACCAGTACCTCTTGTCAGAGAGCTGGAACACGGTGATTGGCATTTTCATCTGTTCATGTTTCATACAGAAATATTTTGAGATAGAAAAAGAAGCCAAATTTCCATTTTAGTATGGTTTCCATTTTATGGATGAGCGGGTAAAGCTGGGACTCATACATGGGTGTTCTGACTTTAGTTAAGACTTGTTTCATTGCATCACATCACCCTCTGTGCCTAAGGATAAGTAACCATCAGCTACAGTTAACTGTACACAGTTTTGCAAAATTACATACTGTGCAGATGAGCCAACTCTTTGCTATTTTCATCATACAATGCTGTCCAGAAGTTGATATGACTCAATAGTTATACAGTGCTTTGACAATATGAGACACAAGCAAACAAACCCATACAAACATGAACCTGATAGTTGTTCAGTTAGAACCAGGTCCAGAAATAAGAGGAAGAAGAGAGGGTAGTATTGCCCAACCCTGGCAATACAGTACATCCTTAGTTTTTGATGTAGTGTTCCATGATTCATTATTTGTGTATAACAGCCAGTGCTCCATGCAATATGTGCCCTCCTTAATACCCATCACCGGCCTATCCCAATCCCCCACCCCCTCCCCTCTGAAGCCCTCAGTTTGTTTCCCAGAGTCCATACTCTCGTGGTTCATTCCCCCTTCTGTTTACAACCCCTCTTCATTCTTCCATTCCTTCTTCTACTAATCTCCCTGCTATTTCTTATGTTCCACAAATGAGTGAAACCATATGATAATTGTCTTTCTCTGCTTGACTTATTTCACTTAGCATAATTTCCTCCACTCCCGTCCATGTTGCTGCAAATGTTGGGTAATCGTTCTTTCTAATGGCTGAGTAATATTCCCTTGTATATATGGACCACATCTTCTTTATCCATTCATCTGTTGAAGGGCATCTCGGATCCTTCCACAATTTAGCTATTGTAGACAATGCTGCTATGAACATTGGGGTGCATATGGCCCTTCTCTTCACTATGTCTGTATCTTTGGGGTAAATACCCAGCAGTGCAATTGCTGGATCATAGGGTACCTCTATTTTTAGCTTTTTAAGGGACCTCCAATGACATTTTTCAAAGAGCTGGAACAAAGAGCCTTAAATTTGTGTGGAACCAGAAAAGGCCTGAATTGCCCAGGAATTGTTGAAAAGGAAAAACAAAGCTGGGGGCATCACATTGTCTGACTTCAAGCTATACTACAAAGCTCTGATCACCAAGACAGCCTGGGTACTGGCACAAAAACAGACACATAGACCAATGGAACAGAATAGAGACCCCAGAAATGGACCCTCGGCTCTTTGGGCAACTAATCTTTGACAAAGCAGGAAAAAACATCCAGTGGAAAAAAGACAGTCTCTTCAATAAATGGTGCTGGGAAAATTGGACAGCTACATGCAACAGAATGAAACTTGACCACTCTCTCACACCATACACAAGGATAAACTCCAAATGGATGAAAGACCTCAGTGTAAGACAGGAATCCATGAAAATCCTAGAGGAGAGCATAGGCAGCAACCTCTATGACATCGGCCAAAGCAACCTTTTTCATGACACATCTCCAAAGGCAAGAGGAACAAAAGATAAAATGAACTTGTGGGACTTCATCAAGATCAAAGGCTTCTGCACAGCCAAGGAAACAGTCAAAGAAACTAAGAGGCAGCCCACGGAATGGGAGAATATATCTTCAAATGACACTACACATAAACGACTGGTATCCAAGATCTACAAAGAACTTCTCAAACTCAATACATGAGAAACAAATAATCAAATTGAAAAATAGGCAGAAGATATGAACAGACGCTTTTCCAATGAGGACATACAAATGGCTAATAGACATATGAAAAAATGTTCAAAATCATTAGCCATCAGGGAAATTCAAATCAAAACCACATTGAGATACCACCTTAAGCCAATTAGTTATTATTTTTCAAAAAATTACTCAGGTAGTCATGGGAACAGAGCAATTTTCTAAAAATCCAGAGTTTGCAGCAGTCTTAAAGAAAACCACTAACTAATATTCTGGGAAATTTAATAAAGACCCAGAAATTTTTCATTTGGCAGACATTATTGAAATGAATAAAGCTCAAAATCCCTCCCTTAATACTTATACCCATATGCAATTTCTTTTATAATTCCCTGTGAACTAAAATAAAAGTACAAATTCAGATGATAACCCTTCTGGTATCCCTACCATTGACTGCTCCTTGCAACTTAACCTCCCTTGTGTCATCCCCACATCTTCCCTCACCCTAAAAATCCAAAGAGCAGAAACATGAATATAAAAATGGTGAGCTGAAAATTGAATGATCTTTGAAAAGTAACTCGCCTATGGATCAGCCTCCTGCCTAGCAAACTTTCTATGACCCTTTATTTCCCACACACCACATGGTTCAAACTCTGATCCTTCTATACAACTCCTTTCAAAAGTCTATCAGTGTACCTACCATTGTCATCTCTTGCCCATCCATGTTTAATTACCCCTCACTCCTGCCTCTTAGATCATTCACTGTTCCCTTAGCACACCCATACCTCTATGGCTTTCTTTGATTATGCTATACACTCTGACTTCATGTCCATGATTTTTTCCTCCTCCTTCATCATTCTTTTCAAATTTACATTATTGTGCTTGTTAACTATCCTTTCTTCTCTCTCAAGAATAACTTCCTCTGAGAATTTCCCAACTCTTTCATCATGCTCCCATTGAAGCTGGTACATTACTCTGTTTTTTGCACATTTTCTATACTATGTGACCTAATTACCCAAATATTTATAATCACAAACACAGAGCAGGCATGGGATAAAGAGAAGAGAAAATCCTTACCAGCGAATAGCATACTTTTCATCTGGGAGATAGAAATATAACCAGAAAATTTCCATATTATATGGCTAAATGCTAACAAAGCATTATATATGTTGTGCTATCATAACACAAAAGGTAAATAATATAACTCAGGAGGACTTCTAGAGATGACAACACCTTGGCAGAGTTTTGTAGGATGAGTATCTTAATTATATGCTTACATGAATGTACTCCCTACTTGAGCAAAATCCTTTCTTGAAATCCCAGTCTTATTTTAATAACACTGAATAACACCCAGCCAAGTCTAAAACAAGATATCAATAAATGTTTATGTGTTGAACAAATGATTAAAGTAACGAATGGATAGATTTCTTATTAGGCACGTTGCCTCATGGATGCTTGTAGGTCAAATGGATCATTTCTTATTTTCTCTGACCAGCTCACAACGCTGACAAGTGAAGATACAATCAATCAAAAAAAAAAAAAAAGAGGAAAAGAACTCATCCAAATTAAAGCTGTGTTTTATAGTGTAGTATCAACCTATCTCCTATATATTCACCCTGGAGGAATAATCTATGTGCCAACTTACACTGGGATAAAGGGAATTTGACAATATCACACAGATAGGAAGTTTTAAGGCAGCATAATGCTATTTAAAAAAGAAGACTTCAAGTGAAAATTTGGCTCTGATATTTGTTTCCTGTGTGATTATATTTCACCTCTGAAGCACAATCTCTTCAGCTGTAAAATAGGGACTATAATACCTTCCTTCAGATTTACTTTGGGATCAAATGAAACAATGTTTTTGAAGGCATTTATCTCAATGGTTAGCACATTGTAGGTACTAAATAAATGTTTATTAACACTGTAACCAATGCTTTTTCTTTATAATTTTGAGCAATCCTTGAGTCATACTTGATATTGGAATAAGACATATAGAAGTTTGCATGTAACCCATAATCACTCTCTATTGATACTGCAGACAAAGTCTTTAAAAGAGGATAGGGTGCTGTAATCCCATTAATCAGGGCCACCAGGAACAGTGGTCCAGGTTTCACACAAGAGCACCAACCTGGGAAGAGCTGGAATGGAGCCGGCCCTCTGTTCATCATGTTGCTGGTCTGTTTCCATCCAGAGAGTGTACTTTGTACCAAGGCTTCCAATGGGCTAGCTCAGTCCTGCCTTTTATTACCACCAAGAGCACAAACGTGGACTGTGACAAAATAAGATTGCAAATCTTCTGCCTGATTTGAGGCAAACTCTATGAGCAAGGCACTTTCTATTTTTTCATACAGAAAGCAAATATAGTTTTTGGACAAAGACAGTTCTCACTGTGTTTTGAAATCATTACATATTCCAATCTCTTACTGCATTCTGTATTATTAATTCATTTGGAATGAGGTTTTAGTTCTTAGGGTACCTTAAGTACAGTAGGTAACAATTACAAAGTTACAGGAGAATGAGGAAAATTAATTACTTCATCAATTCCAGGTGGTCTTCAGACCTATAAAGGGTAATTTGACCAACGATAGCCCAGAAAAGCAGAAAATGCCAGAATTTTCCTTAGTGGCTGAGTAAAAAGAGGCTGGAGATATTTATTCATACACGGTTTGGGGGCCCAATTGTACAATCATTTGCTTTTGCGTCTTAACCCTACTCACTTGTTCCTATCAGTCATCCGAGACCAGACTCCATCAAAATCCACTGGGGTGGGGGTGGGAGGAATCTTCAACTGGGCATTTAAAGGTAAGTAAAAAATAAGAGACGTCTCATGTTTTAGATTCTCCCATAAGTAAAATTGTATGTAATCATTAAACAACACTTCTGCAGGTATTTTATCTTCATTTACAGATAATAAGCTGAAGCTCAGAAATGGCCCCATAACTGCCAAGAGCCCAAGCCACGGTCAGAACTGCATTTTCTGAGGTCAAGTTCTATGTTCTTTCCACTTTATCATAACTTCTGCTGATAGCTCTGACCTGGAGTGTATCCTCAAGGTTTGCTTAAGCTATGCCAGCATCATCAGAGGATTTAAAAAGCCCTAAGGCTATAGAAACTTCTCTTGAGCCCAAAGACATGTTGAGATGAGAGGTGGGGTATGAGCCAACTGACCAGCATTGTTCATTTGCAATCCCCCTTCTCTTACCTTATTACAGTGACCGACGTGGAACAGCTGCCAAATCCTGAAACCCAGTACAGCTCATTTTCCTTGTGCACAGGCAAGCTTCCTCCCTGTAATTCCGTCCCTTTAATGCCTTGCAGCTGGAGAAGAATGAGAAGTCCTCTCTCAGCAGGGAGGACAAAGTAAGGCAGCTGAATTGGCTAGGGGAGGAAGGGAACTTGGGGAAGCTCTCCAGAGAGCGACCATCTCCCTCCCCTGGAACTGTCACCCCTGATCCCATTATTTTATTGGTCACATGGAACAGAACACATAATGTGATCCCATCTTACTGCAAGGGCTCCATTTCCAGCCTTTTCAGGTCAACATTCAGTATTCATCACCCTTATCTGTCCCAACACTTTGCATGTGCCTGGCACTTGCGGGTTCTCTGGAATGACTAATTTCACTCTTATCAATTCAATTTCAACATCCCTCATTTTAAAGGAAAAGAAAAATGTTGGAATGTGTTTGACCTCTGCCAAGGCTTTATGAAATCCTAGTGGAAGAGGAACCACCAATAGAGAAAGAGGGACATTCATTCATTCATCACTAAATCATTGGCATGTTAAGATTTGGAGGTGAATAAGAGCATAAGTCTTGGCATCACACCAAAGGGTTTCTAATCCTGGCCCCTCCTTCTAACAGTGGTTGGGCAAGTTGTTTGATATCACTATGTAGAATAGAGATCTTATGAATGCATCAATCATGCTTCTTGCCTTGCGGAAATCAAGTGGGAAAATGTGTGTAAAGCTTCCAGTATGGTGCCTCTCAGAGAATAGGTAACTGGCAACTGCTCACTGTTGTACATGCTTCTGTGTGGTAGTCTGGCACAGACTGGGTTTTCAGGAGCCAGAAGTAAGATTCGTCTCTGACTTGAGGGGTGATGAATAATCATAGAGTAGAAGTGAATTTACAATACGGGAAATGTTGAACAACAGATACAGAACTGATCCAAAATAGGAAGCATGAGATTTAGTCCAGAGGTGTTCCTCCCCTGAGTTCTTTCTGTATCTTTCTCCTAACCTATGGCAGCACATTCACTCCCTAATACAATAGCTTTTTCATATACCCCAGGATATTGAGCCACTTGAGGAAAGAAGGCTTATCTTTTCAAATTCTTTTTCTGAATTCTCATGAATGGATACACATGGCTTACATAGAAGGTTCTCAGTAAATATAAGATAAAAGAATATATGGTAGGAGTTGATGTGCAAAACATGTTCTGAGTACAATGAAGAGACCATTCAGGTTTGAGTAGGTTTATGTAAAGAGAAAATAGGAAGGGCCCCATTGCGGGAGGCCTAGTGTGCTAGAATAAGAAATTTGAGCTTCATCATGTACAGCCACTAAAAGTTTTGGAAGACAGGATAAACAACAAAAGAAGTATTTAAATTTTAGTTTGAACATGGCGTTCAAGGTGGAATGGAAGAATATGAAGAAGACAAACCAGTTAACACATTAAGGTGACCGCCCAGAAATTAGGTGCGAGGGGTCTTGTTACTTTAGTAACAGGGATAGAAATGGAAGTGAGGGGACATTTTTTAAATGAGAGGGAGGTGTGACAGGATGTGGTGACTACCTGGATATGGTAGAAGGGAAGTGAGGAGGGGGTCATCTTTGAGCCTGATTGTGACAGTATTGTGGCAAACACAGTGGGTCTTGAACATCTCTCCCTTAGAAAGGAGATTTCCAAACTAAAGGCTGCTTTTGATTTCAATATTTTTCTCCTGTTCTTGCCCTCTTTCAAATAAGAACTGGGATTAGAAACCCATGGAAGCCAGTGACAAGGAGCTCATTCCTAACAAATAGACAGCAAAGGCCATGATGTTGAGAAAATGTCACCATCTTTCACTCTGACAGCAACCATTCTTCCATTTATCTTCTCATCCATCCATTCACTTTTCCATCCATCTGTCCTTCTAACACATTACCTAAGTACCTACCTCAGTCCACGCATTGTTCTGCTTTCTAAATATTCCATAATGACAGGCAGTTTGCTGCTCCCTATGAGTCACAAGACTGCAATAGCAACTGTACAAAGTACAGAACGATCTTAAATTTTTTTTTATTACATTGATTGGTTCTGTTTCTTCATGGGGACAGCAGTAAATTGCTCTTTTAAATTTAGCTTTGAGACACTATAATTTCAGCTCTAAGTGCAGAAATTGAACTGCTTTTAAGGATAGCAAAATGATGGCAGTATCCTGGCACTAAAATACAATGACAAGCTAAAATACAATGAACCATTACATTGCGCTATGGGAACTGTGCGTCCATGCTGAGAAGGGCAGCATGCTTTGTGAGAACTATACATCAACACACTCCCCGAGTGTGTCCTTTCTCTCTCTAAAGCAGGGATGATAATGCATGCCTACTGTCTAACTGCGAAGGTTGGTGGAAGGATCACAGGTTATAAGGTCTGAGAATGTGCCTTGTGAAATGTACTAATGTAAAGGAATATTATTTTTGTCATTATAGTTTTTTTGGGGGTGGAGAGGACTATTTGTCAAAAATGTTCCTGAAGTCTCTCTTATAACTTTATATTCTGTTGGATAAAGCAACAGTGTTTATCCAGAAAATAGTTCCATTGACAGGTTAATTTTGTTGCTATCTAACTAAGTGACCCTAAGCGAAATGTTTAACCTTGCAGTTTTTTTATCCTTAAAAGAGAGATTATCATAATACACATTCTAAAATATTCTTGAAGGTCTCACAACTCCCCAACCACTCCCTAAATCCATCAGCCTGAAAAATACCGTGTTTCAGCTGCATCACAGAGCTTTGCTTCTACTTTAAGCTCCTGGGAGCTCAATCCTCACCTGGGATCCTACACATTCTGCTCACGTCTCAGGAGACATCTGCCACATTTCTAAACAGTGCCTGTGATAGACTCACTCATGCTTCGTCTCCCCTCATACTCTAGGCCCATTGCAAAGTTGTCTCATTTGAACTTGTGGATCTAGCAACCAGCATGGTACCTACACAAAGCACGTGTTTAGTATGTGTTTGCTACAATGAATGAGTAAAGGATATATAGGACAATGCTTTGCAGACTAGAGGAGAGTTAGCAATTAGTAATAATTCTGAATCTCCTTTATTAAATGTTACAGTGTATAAGTGAATTCATGGCCAAACAAAAATGAGTATAATAGTTCCACCCAGGAAGGACCAGACTTTTACAGTCTCTATAACTTAGTGTTTCTCAACCTGGGAGATTTTGCTTGTCAATTTCGTTGTCAAAACTGGAGGGGAATGCTACCGGTGTCTAGTAAATAGGGGCCAGGAATGATGCTGCTAAGCATCCTACAAGCCACAGGACAGCCCCACAACAAAGAATTATTTGGCCCCAAAATGTCAATTGCCAACATTGAGAAACACTACCCTAAGACCCTTGCCCCAATTGGAGGATAGGCTGTCTTTTTTTAATTATTATTATGTTCAGTTAGCCACTATATAGTACATCATTAGTTTCTGATGTAGTGTTCAGTGATTCCTTAGTTGCATATAACACCCAGTGCTCATCACAACACTTGCCTTCCTTAATACCCATCAACCAGTTACCCCATCAACCCACCCCTATCCCCTCTGAAACCCTCAGTTTGTTTTCCGGAGTTCAGAATCTCTCATGGTTCGTCTCCCTCTCTGATTTCTCCCCCTTCAGTTTTCCCTCCCTTCCCCTGTGGTTGGTCCTCCATGCTATTCCTTATGTTCCACATATGAGTGAAACCATATGATAATTGTCTTTCTCTGATTGATTTATTTCACTTAACATAATCCCCTCCAGTTCTATCCATGTTGATGGATATTCATCCTTTCTGATGGCTGAGTAATATTCCATCACGTATATGAACCACATCTTCTTTATCCATTCACCTGTTGAAGGGCATCTCAGCTTCTTACACAGTTTGGCTATTGTGGACATTGCTGCTATGAACATTGGGGTGCATGTGCCCCTTCTTTTTATTACATCTCTATCTTTGGGGTAAATACCTAGTAGTGCAATTGCTGAGTTGTAGGATATTCTGTCTGTTAGGTTGTTCTGGTGATTTGACACTTCATCAATCAGTTTGGCACTCATCATTCTTGGATTTCACAAAAGACACTACGTTATTGTTCCACAGACAATGACTTTTACAAAACAGGCTGAGGTTTGCTCAAGACAATACTAATGAGAACTGCAGTCTTTCAGTGCTTTTGCATCCCATGGCAGACTGCCCTGGTTGATCTTTGACTAGGGCTACAAACTCTGTCAAGAAATCTGGAGGAGAAGCTAGACTTAGCTCCTTCCAGGAGGAAATGTTCTTTCTAAAAAACATTAACTGTTATAATGCTATTTCCTCAAGGACTATGACAGTATAACCAAGGGAACAATCCTGGTTTCCAAGGGGGAGGGGAGATTTAGAGATGGGGATAGAGATAGATAGCAGTATTAGATACTTGAATAGTTGGTCTGTTTTTAGGATTTTTTTCAAAGTGACTTTTGTTTTCCTCTTAAGGCTAAAACCCTTCTTCTGACTTACCTAATGTCATTTCCCACCTCACTCCTCATTTCTGCATCACAGCCACAGAGATCCTATCTTGATTCCTTGAACATCTTGCATTCTGGCTCACTCTTCTGAAGGTGTATCCATGGGTTGCTTAGTTAATTCCTACATCTCTTAGAGCTCAGCTCAAGTATCACCTCCTAAAGACTGCCTGCTGTGGCCCCAGCCATTCTCCCTCATTCTTATTATAGCTGGGATTAAATCAGTCCTCTATGTCCACTCTGTAGCAGGAACCACTTCTGTTTCTGCAGGTAAGCCTTACATGTCGCTGGAGCACAATCAAAATTTGTTTACTTAAGTGATCACAGCTTTGTAGTACAGCTCGAAATCCGGCATTGTGATGCCCCCAGCTTTGTTTTTCCTTTTCAACAGTTCCTTGGAGATTCAGGGCCTTTTCTGTTTCCATACAAATTTAAGGACTATTTGTTTCAGTTCTTTGAAAAATGTCCTCGGTATTTTGATCAGGATAGCATTGAAAGTGTAGATTGCTCTGGGTAGCATGGACATTTTAACTATGTTAATTCTTCCTATCCATGAGCATGGAATATCTTTCCATCTTTTTATGTCTTCCTCAATGTCTTTCAAGAGTGATTTATAGTTTCTAGAATATAGGTCCTTTACGTCTCTGGTTAAGTTAATTCCAAGGTAACGTATGGTTTTTGGTGCTATTGTAAATGGGATGGATTCCCTAATTTCTCTTTCTTCGGTCTCGTTATTCGTGTATAGAAATGTAACTGATTTCTGAGCATTGATTTTGCACAAAAACGAACACATAGACCAATGGAACAGAACAGAGAACCCAGAAATGGACCCTCGGCTCTTTGGGCAACTAATATTTGATAAAGCAGGAAAAAACATCCAGTGGGAAAAAGACAGTCTCTTCAATAAATGGTGCTGGGAAAATTGGACAGCTACATGCAAAAGAATGAAACTTGACCGCTATCTCACACCATACACAAAAATAAGCTCCAAATGGATGAAAGACCTCGATGTGAGACAGGAATCCATCAAAATTCTAGAGGAGAACATAGGCAGCAACCTCTATGACATCGGCCAAAGCAACCTTTTTCATGATACATCCCCAAAGGCAAGAGAAACAAAAGATAAAATGAATTTATGGGACTTCATCAAGATTAAAGTTTCTGCACAGCCAGAAACAGTCAGAAAAACTAGAGCAGCCCACGGAATGGGAGAATATATTTGCAAATGACACTACAGATAAAGGACTATATCCAAGATCTACAAAGAACTTCTCAAACTCTATACACGAGAAACAAATAAACAAATCAAAAATGGGCAGAAGATATGAACAGACACTTTTCCAATGAAGACATACAAATGCATAACAGACACATGAAAAATGTTCAAAATCATTAGCCATCAAGGAAATTCAAATCAAAACCACTGAGATACCACCTTACGCCAGTTAGAATGGCAAAAATAGACAAGGCAAGAAACAACAATTGTTGGAGAGGATGTGGAGAAAGGGGATCCCTCCTACATTGTTGGTGGAATTGATTGGTACAGCCACTCTGGAAAACAGTGTGAGGTCCCTTAAAAATTAAAGATTGAGCTACCCTATGATCCCATTGCACTACTGGGTGTTTACCCCAAAAGATACAGATGTAGTAAAGAGAAGGGCCATATGCACCCCAATGTTCATAGCAGCATTGTCCACAATAGCTAAATTGTGGAAGGAGCCGAGATGCCCTTCAACAGATGACTGGATTAAGAAGATGTGGTCCAATTATACAATGGAATCAGAAAGAACGATTTCTCAACATTTGTTGCAACATGGGTGGCACTGGAGGAGATAATGCTAAGTGAAATAAGTCAAGCAGAGAAAGACAATTATCATATGGTTTCTCTCATCTATGGAACATAAGAAGTAGGAAGTAGGAACATAAGAAGGATAAAGAAAGGGGGGTAATCAGAAGGGGGAATGAAGCATGAGAGACTATGGACTCCGAGAAACAAACTGAGGGCTTCAGAGGGGAGGGGGGTGGGGGAATGGGATAGGCTGGTGATGGGTAGTAAGGAGGGCACGTATTGCATGGTGCACTGGGTGTTATATGCAACTAATGAATCATCGAATTCTACATCAAAAACCAGGGATGTACTGTATGGTGACTAACATAATATAATAAAAAAACATAAAAAAAAAAACTCCCATTAAGTAAAAGGTCAATAACAAATTGGGAGAAATATTTTCAACAAATATGACCATACACGTATGTCCTTTATTTTAGTCCCTCCTCTTTGCCCCTATCCTCCTTATCTCAGTAGTCATTGTATAAAGGATACATACTCATTGTGGACAAGTGTGCATGTGTGGGGAGTGTAAAGTGCTTTCATGAAACAGTAATGACAACATTCAAACAGGAAATAAATGGGCAATATCATGATCAGAAACTCAGGAAGGCTTAGAAATGGATTATAAACAAAATGTATTTAACCTAACTAGTAACCAACTAATAGCTAAAAAAAAAAAAAAACCCACAAACTATCAACATGTTACTGACTATCAAATCAGAAAATATTGGCTGATAAATTAGTACAAGTTTTCTGGAAGCAATCAGCATACAAATCTCAAGAATATATTTAAAATGCCTAATTTTTAAAAATTTAAGAGATTTCCAAATTCTCTTAGCCACTGATTTTACAGAAATTTCTGAGATGTAACAAGTTATAGAACAGTAAAGTCCTAGAAAGAACACCAATGGAAGCAAATTGTTCTGAAAATGTTAAATGTGCAATGAAAAATGGACAGGTAGGTCACATGATACTTATAGCATATGTTTCTGAACCTATCATCATGAAATCTTTAATAATGTTGGAAAATGTCCCTGATAGAAAATCAATTAAAATGCAACAGTATTCATCCTATAGAGAGCTGGCGGATGTTTGAAGGAGGACTAATAACAGTCAAAATAAACCTTAGGTTGCTGCCACTCCCACGCTGCGCCTAAAGCCCTCACAAGAAAGCTTGGATGGCTGACAGAGCTAGGGTCGGCCTCCCTTAGTGCCTTCCCACATCAGCTTGGCTAATTGACTAGAATCCTGTTAAGTCTGGGAAACACTGGGGGAACCAGAAGGGGAATGAAAAACTGAAGTGCTCCATCCCACCTATGGAAAAGACTGTCCACTCCCACTGCCATTGAGAACACCGCTTAGATTGTAATGGAAAGACCTTCATGCTTTCCTCCCCCTTCTCCCCCATCTCTTCCTCCTCCTCCTCTCCCTCCATCTTAGACAGAGTTCTTAGACAAAGAGATCCTAGTCTTGGATCTCTTTGCAAACAGCTTCCTGAGCATTGCCCTAAAATGGAAAGTTAGAGAATGCTCAAAATTTCTAACAGGGTCTTGTTGCTAAGCAACCATTTCCTTTGTCTCTAAGTATATGGAATATGACATTGTTTGGAACATGTTTCCAGGCCACACCTTCATACAAAGGAGCAAGGTCGGGGGCTAGGGAGGAAGTGAGGGAAGAGAAGGTAGTATAGAAACCTTTAGGTTGAATAATATAAACATATAATATGAGGGGAAGAAAAAGCAAAAGAACCCACCATGGACATTTCAACCCGCCATCACCACATGGTGCCTAAAGCTTCAAAATGGAACATTTTGTATATGGGCACATTTTCTTTGGTGAGAATAAGCATATTCTTACCTTCATTATGATCTGCATATTCCCTCTCTATAGGAAAATTTAAATGTGCTTTCAATATCTTTTTATAGCAACATAATAAGAAAGCAGATAAAGAAATGTTGTTATTAGACTTGTTCACAGATTACCACAGGCTTGAATTCCTTAAGTTGTCTATATTTATAGGACAGGTGGGTCTTCATTACCTACCTGCCTCTGTGGTCTCGTTGGCCTGAAGATAGCCTATAAATAATAACAGACGATGGTATCTGTTGGCCAGAACGAGTTCACAACTCACATTTGACTCCATTCTCAAAAGGATCATTTTTATTTGATTGAGGGCAAGGATTCTGATTGGGCAGCTTTTACGAAGAGATGGATTGTAGCAGGATATGAATAAGTACACACACAGAGAGACTTTTTGTTCTGCTTGCTGGCCGATCTGCCATGGTAAAAACTATTATCCCCATCAGGGTCACATGCAGTTCAAGACTTGGGCATATTTAGGGGGAATGGGGTGAAAAAGGCCATTCACCTTGCTGTGATTCTAGGGTCTGGTCATCGGCAGCCTAGAAAAAAGAACCTCTCTCCTTGGTCCAATTTTCTCACCAGAGATGCATTGGGTTTAGGGATTAAGGACCTAGTCAGCACTGAAGTTTTGCTTTGTCAGTCGAAAGGATATTTTTCTATGCATACATATCCCTTTAGGACCATGTAGGCAGGGATGGCTGATTGAGATCAGGATTTAGGAATTCTCTGGCCAAACACATATTAACTTCATTATGATTCACAACATTGTCACCTGGCAGAGAATTGGACTTGATGGGAATCCAAAGATTTGACTTTTAGCCCTGACTTTACCATAAGTAAGTAGTCATATTTTGGTTGGTTCTTTATCCTCTTGGTGTCTCATTTTCTATTATTAAATTAGTCCTACCTAAAGAAATAGGTATAAAACATATATTGAGAGTTTCAAAAATAATAAGATAAATAACCATGTACTTAATACTCAGACTAAGAAACAGAATATTCTGAACATGTAAAAAATGTCCTTGCAGCCCTGTATGCCCTTCCCCCTGCATCTCCCTACTTTCCTTTTCCCTCAAGACATAATCATTATCCTGACTTTTGTTTTAGTCATCCTGCCACATTTTTGGTGATTTTTATTTTTGTATGATTTCAAATTTAAAGAAAAATGGCAAGAATAGTACAGGGAAATCTTGGATACGCTTTACCCAGTTCTGACATTTGTTTACATTTTGCTCAATTGTTTTATCATTTTATATATGTATGAGCCATCAGGTAAGAAGTTGGAGACACTTTTCTCAGACTCCTCAATGTGCCTGTTTCCTAAGAACAAGATCAGTGTGTATTCCCTAAGCGCAAAGACACTGATGTGAGAACATCATCAGATACAGTTATCCAAAATTAAGAAATTTAATATTGCTATAATGTTTTCTAATCCAATTTTAAATTTTATCAACTGCCCCAATAATATTCTGTAAGCTTGATCACCCCCCAGTCCAGGATCCAACACAGAATCACCTATTTCATTTATGTTTCACATCTCTTGGGTAGTCTCCTTTACTCTGGAATCATTTCTCAGTCCTTTTTCACCTTTCTTGACCTTAAGAGTTCTCCAGAGAGTAGAACGATTATTTGGTAGAATACTCTCAGTTTGGGTTTATCATGTGTTTTCTCATGGTTACATTTAAGTTAGGCATTTTTGTCAAGATAGCAGAAAAGTGACATTATGTCCCCCACAGGAGGCACATAATGACAGTTGGTCCTGTTGTCGGTGATATTAACTTATCACTTGATTTAGGCAATGCCTACCAGGTTTGTCCAATATAAATGTGCCATTTTCAATTGCTAATAGGTACTTTGTGGGGAAAATAATTTGAGACTATGTGAATATCTTATTACCCATCAAACACTAACCTTCTACTTTTATATATTTCTATGTTGTAATTCTACTGACAAAGTTTTTCCTTTTCTCCTATTTATTCACATATTATATTGGTATAAACTCATGGTTTTTATTTCATTCAATGGTTAAAAATACATTATTTTATTTATTTATTTATTTAGGTGCCTAAATTGTCACAGATTTGGCCAATAAAGTTGCTATAACTTGTCTCTGGTGTCCCTTTATGATGTTCTCATTATTCTCTGAATCATTCCATATTTTCTGGCAAAACAAGATGTTTCAGGGTCAATTCCTAATTTCCCTGCCTCAGTCCTGGATCTGTCCATTTCTCCAAAGAATCCTGATTCTTTTTAATAGAAAATCATATTAAGAGTTCAATATCTGGGCAGATGATACTCATTGCTACTGAGAGGCTATGGCCTTTAGACTATCTCAATAGAATATCTAGGGAATATATTTATATTCAAACACAGACACACAAGAATACTCAGAATACATAATAATGAGAACTCTGGTTTCCATTTTCTCAACACAATTACTCATTTCCTCAAGCTTGGAGTACACAAAAAGTCATTTCAGAATTGCTATCGACATACCACAGCACCAAGCAAACCTATTAACTACAGTTCAATATGATTTACATCATTTACTTAGATAAAATTTATGTTCAGTAAACAAAAATCTTAGATACAAAATTTCATGAGTTTTGACAAATGCTTGTGTATGATTCACACTTTTGTTCATAATAGTACATAATAACTTCAGAAAATTTCTTCATGTCATTTTCCAGTCCAACACTCCTACCTTTTCAGAGTGTTCTGAACATTTTCAACTCTAGATTAATTTTACCTATTCTAGAACTTTAAATAATTGGAAGATAATTGTCTGTGGTATCTCCCAATCCTTGAATATGGTGTATCTTATTTTTATTCAGGTCTACTTAATTTCTTTGCAATGTTTAGTACTTTTGAGTGAGTGGATAGGTATCAAACATTTTGTTAAATTTGTATCTAGGTATTTTATGTTCCTCCTTTAAGCTACCATGAATATTTTTATTTCATTTTCTTAAAGTTTGCTGCTAGTGTATAAAACTATAATTTTTGTCCACTGACCTTCTATTCTGCAACCTTACTAAATTCACTCATTAGTTCTATTACTTCCTTTGTAGTTTCCTTAGCTTTTTCTGTAGAGACAATCATGTTTCCTGCAATAAGGGACACTTGCACTTCTTCTTTTCCAAACTTAGTGACTTTTATTAGCTTTTCATGCTGCATTGCATCATTAGAACTCCCAGTAGAATGAAAAATTAAAGTGTGAGGGCAGAAACTACCTTGAACTGAAACACAAAAATATGATAGTGGCTGTAGGTTTTTCATAAATGACTTTTGTCAAATTTAAGGTAGTTTTCTTAGTGTACTAAGAGTTTTTTTGATGAATTAGTATAGACAGTTGTGATGATTTTTTTTTTCTGACTGTGGGAATAGGAAAGGATAAGAAAGAAGAGGAAAGAGAAAAAGGTAAATTCATTCCTGCTGCTCAGCTTGCAACCTTCGTCATACTTTCATCTCTCAATTGATTCCTCTGTAATCTGAATTTAGATTGCCCTAAGGGTCCATGCTTAATTGTTCTCTCTTATTTGTGTGTTGATTTTATCTTTACTGTCAAACTAGAAAGAACCTTGAGGGCAGAAATACAAAGTTTTACTTCCCTGTATCCTCTACTATCTTTGTATTTAACTAAGCTCATAGGGATTGCTTGATCAGTATCAGTACTGATTTTTGTAAGTCATAAAATGCTAAAATTGTTGACTATTTTAGAGTTCTGCATCCAAGATCTCATCCGCATCCAAGATCTGGAAACCAGAGGTATATGACTTGTTAGTTGAATGCAGAACTCATTTGAAACAGAGCAAGAAGCAGAACTTAGGTCCTCTGACCCTTCGTCCACACACCATCCTAGTGCACCACGTTGGCTGATCTCCCTGGTTCCTCCCAAGACCATCTCTGAGGTCAGTAGTCTCAAACTTGGGTCAGGTCAGGGTATATAGATACTAAGCCACCGCTGGCCTCTTGTCCTCCACCACCATGGTATTAGCCCATCAACAAGCTTGTGTTGAAAACACCCAGCAGCCAAGCAGGATCTTTTCAGACATTCTGCAACTTGACACAAATTAGGTACTAGTTAGATATCTGTGATTTTATGTTGTACCCAATTCCTGGACTCTGCATGTGGATCCCCTCTGGTGTGGATAACTCTTTCTGGAGAAGGGTCTTCCAAAGGTTCACAGTGGGCTGCAGTTAGGGTCACCATATTTGTTTCAACTGCTATAAATGTTGCATCTCTGTGGATTACTTGGTAGGGAGAATGGTCTGTACCATGTTCACATTAGACAGATGTCAACTTCAATGAGCAATCCTTAAAACCCTGCCAAAGGGAAACAGAGATCAATGGAGGGCACTTGACTTCATTTACCATGAGACTGAAGCAGGGTCTCTGCTTAGTTTTCCAATTTTATTTCCTGACACTCTCTCCTTTGCAGTGTACGGTTCAGCAACTCTAAAATATTTGTTATTCCCTACACACAATACTTAGTTATTTTGCCTTCATAAGCTCATGCTGTTCTCTCTACTGAGAAAGTCAATAACTCCTCTCCTTCCCTCCCAATCCTTCTGTCACATAAAGCTTTTTGCCTAACATCCAGTCATCTCACAGGTATATATTAAGTACTACCTGTGAGTCAGGTACCATGCGAGGTGCTGGAGATACAGAGGTGAATATCATAAATTTCCTGCCCTTCCAGAGCTCCCAGTGTGATGTGGGGCTGACAGGTTAATAAGCACGGCCAGTGAAGACTAATTCTGTGATGGGTGGCCACAGGGTCCTGTGAAGGCACAAAGAAGCATCACATATCCTGGCCTTGCAAGGCCACTAAAGGCTTCCTGGGTGGGGTTATATAAGCAGAAACCTAGAGGATCTGGGTCTTAGGAATTAGCCGGGCCAAAGAGAAGAAATGGGAAAGCCAAGGCTGCAGAGTTTGGACTCTAAGTGTCAAGACAGGGCCCAGCTGTCATACCTTCCAGAAGACTTCACTGACCTGCCCCAAGATGTCTGTTGTCCTCTGAATTTTCATCACTTCTTGTGCTTCACTTGTCACTCTCTGCCATCATCATTCCTGGGTCTCTTCCTCAGTAAACTGGTAGCTCCTTAAGAGTAAGATCTGAGCTTTATTCAGCTCTACTTGCAGCATCTCATGCTGAAACTGGTACTCTAGGATGTTGAATAAGTGTTGGGGGGTGTGAATGAATAAATAAACGGACCAACCAACACCTTCTGGGATCTTCTAGAGGAGATACACGGGCTGTGGTAGCCCACTACACTGCTCTCTGCTGCAATCGCCCTGTGCAAAATCGGTGACTGCAGACCATACCAGTCTAGTCCCCATGGGCAGGGTCCTGTGGATGGAAAAGCAGAGTGATCAGGTTGCCCTCCCTTGGTGTCATCATTTGTGACTTTTAGAACTACACAGGCCATGGTTCTTTCCTAGTTTTAGGAAGTTTCTAAAAGATTCACACTCTCAGAATTTTATTCTTCGATCTAAAACAGTTCCTGCATCTCCATTGTCACATAGTTTTCATTCCATTTTGACTTGTAATGAAGGCTTACTGTACATCATCAACTATCAAATAAAAATGGAATGGCAACCCACCTTTGATTTGGCTGCCTTCTACAGCCATGACGGGAGTCATTTTACCTACACGTTGTGGGTGGCAGACACTCCAATCCTCATGCCCCCTCTGATTGGTGTTGGGGAAGTAATTTTTAAAAAACCTCCTGCCAACCCAAAAGAATTATCTCTACAAAATATAGAAAAGAATGAAACCATTTTATTGGTGATTAAGTGTGAAACCAAACTGCAATGCAGATCCCAGGCAATTGCTAAAGCAATTGCAAAGACCAACAGAAACCACGCCCTTTGTAATAGCTGGGCAGATACATTCCTTATAGAATGTTAATTATCATTCTCCAAAGGAAAATAAACCTTAATTTTATGACAAGCAGATGGCTACAACTTGGAGCTAGGTGCCTAAGCTAAACTCGCACAGAGACAGGGAAACCTGGGCACCATCCTCCCCATGCTCACATTCCAAAGAGATGCCATAGCCTCCCAAGAAAACCACTCTTAGGAGCCCGAACTGGCCAGAGCCTTCTTTAGCTTTTAAAAAGATTTACATACACCTGCAGCAGCCCCAGAAAGCATTTATAACTTCTAAAGGAATTCTAAAAGAAAACAAAACATAGGGGGTAGTTCTCTTTCCCTTTTGGCACCAGAGGACATTTTAAATTCATTTTTTAAAATATTTCTGTATATCCTTATATGGCCCGTTCTTGTTTATTTGGTTCCCATACCTGATCTGTCTCTCACGTAATCTGTGACTATGATTATATTTTTCAACTTCTGATCATCTCTGTTTGTCCCTATTCTGTGTGTTTGGCCCCCATGAAACCTGTGATTTGACCACCTGTCCTCACAGCCTGCCCACAATGATTTAGGTTAGGTTAGCTTGGGTCCCATCTGTCTGTCCTCTCTGTTGACAGTGACTGGGCACATCCTTAGAGCAGTTCTCGAGCTTGAGTGTGTATAGGGTCATTGGGGGAGCGGGGTAGGGCTCAGAATTCTGAATTCCTAAGCAGATCCTCGGTGAGGCCATTGCTGCTGTGGAGGGACCGTGTGTGGAGTAGGAAGGCCTGGGAGCAGGACTCGTTTTTTCCAGAACCTGGGACAGGATTGTTTTTCTGCCCCTCCTATTGCCTGTTTGCCTGACGCAGACTGTTATTAATTTATTCATTTATTCAGTAATAAATATTTATTGAATGCATTCTTTAGGCAATGTCACCCTCTCCCTTTTGTCCTGCTGTGGCTGGCACTCTCATCCCTTCAAACATAACACTGCAACTTGGAACAGACTCCTTTCCAACCGCTGCAGCCAATTCCCTGTCCACCTGCAACGTGTCCCTAAGACTGCGTTCCTTTCCCGTGGGGATCTTCTGGGACAGTTCACACTACAAATGTTTTCTCCTTTTGTCTTTCCATGAAAATTAGTCACCAGTTGGAATATATCCCTTTGTCAGAGTACTTGCCCTGGCTTTTTCACTTGGAAAATCGAGTGACAGAGTATATAGAGCCTCTGGCTGTGATTTTTGGGTCCCCTACAGCCTGCAGCTGTCATTGTTGGCTTCTGGACAATGTGATGAAGGCTTCTCTGCTTTGTGGCCCTGTGGTCGCAGTACTCTATTTGTCAGAAACGGGGCGACCTAAGGGGTTCTGAGTGCTTTTCAACACCAGCTTTCCTTCATTATCTTACTCTCTGTGATAGCTAGAGCCCAAGCGGGGTTCTCTGTGCCCTGAATGACATTTTAGCGTGTTCCCCTGCTGACTGAGTGCCCCTGAGTGGAGACCACCGTGATCAGCCGACCCCCAAAGTAATCACCCAGAGGGACTGGTACTGAATCCAGGGGAACTGGTTTCTCCCCCACTTTCAACTGCCGTGTGGTCTGATCTTAAAAATTAGTTTTAAAGTGCCTTCTTTGATCTTCCAAATTACTGTAAATGCTCTCCAATTGGCATCGGTTAACATCAAAGTGATTACTTGCCAAGCCCCACAGGCGTCCACAGCTCCAGAGAAGATGTCAAGGTTGCAGGCAATCCCTTTCCGCAGGGTCACGGATTTGGACCTACTAATCCAGGGGCTGCGGTTGTGCGGCCTGCCTGCATATTTGCCGTCAGCCTGGGATTAGTACTTGCCCTCTAGCCTAAAACAACCTGAATCCGGAGTCCGCCTCTGCCACCCTCCTTCCCAATAACGCCATGTAGTCTCCTTGCTGTGCAAAGCAAGTGTTCAGTTGTTGTTAGTCAGGTACACAAATGTGTCATCGTTCATGGGCTGGAGTGCTGAAAATTCAGGCAGTCAGGTGCCCAAAGGAGAGTGAAAAAAGTTTGAAACAGTGTTGGTATTGGCACTCATCCACTGGTATAAGGTAGCCTCCCAGACCCTGGCCATCCATTAGCTCAGGAGCATTAAGATCATCTGAGTTTTTATGGCAATCCGAGGTCTAGAAGACAGACTGCCTGCTGCCACAGATGGGGCAGTCCGGAGCCCAGGCACACGGCTCTCAGCCTTCCAGAACAGGGCTGTTCTGCCTGCCCGTCCATCCATCCATAAGGTAGAGCTGCAGTGGCTTCTTATTTCAGCCTTTGAACACCAAAACCCTGCAGTTCCATTAAGTCTTGACTCATCAGAAAGCCAAGCTCTATGTCCAGAGTGGATCCAGAGCTCTGGCCACAGAGCTCAGGTGGAGGCGAAATGGAGCGCCCCCTAAAGGACTCAGTATTTTATGACAACCCAGGTATTTCACAACCTGCAGTAACTCTCGGATCTTAATAATTTAAGAAGGCCTTTTTTGGCTTAGATATTTTAGAAAATATAAAGGTTTGTTTTCAGTATGAGCTGTTTCATGCTTTCAAAATTGTTTTTATCTGGTTTTAGTCAGAGTACTTATGATCCATAGGTACAGTGTCCTGGAGATGTTGAACCTTGACAAATTAAGAATTGTGAAAAAGGGAGCAGATCACTTTTATTATTAGAAACTTTTTAAAAATCCTACTATACGTCCATTTATATATTTTTGGTTTCTTGACAGATACAGTATATTTACATAAAATATACATGGTAAAATGGATACAGTGTCTTAAAGTGCGCAAAATGCTTTTACTTACACTTTCTTATTGGCTTCTATATATGAGATAGACATTTTAGATACGTTAAATAATAAAAACTCAACTGAGAAAATTTTAAAGATCTATTTGGCTGTATTAATTCATTAATGAATTGGGCAGCATCCCATCTAGCAAGGAGAGAGAAGCTCTGAAGGGCTACAGAAAAGGAAAGGTTTTTAAAGGTAGAGAGGGAGCAAAATAAGGGAAGTTATTGGCAAAGAATCAATTATTTTAGGCAAGATCACCCTCCTAAGGGGAATGGAAGAAGCCTGTCAGTAAATGTCTCATGCTAACCAGGAATTCCCATGTTGACTGGTTAAAGGTTACATTCCTGGGCGGTTGAAACTACAGTTAGGTGAGGTGTTAAGTCTTGGTTTACTGACTTGGGCTTAAGCAACACCATTTTGGGCCTGTGGCTGGCTTTTCTTTTTCTTTCTTTCTTTCTTCCTTCCTTCCTTCCTTTCTTTGAGAGAGAGAGAGAGAGAAAATGGTCAGGAAGAGCAGAGGGAGAGAGAGAATCTTGAGCAGATGCTACACCTAGCATGGAGCCAAATGTTGGCTTTGATCTCACAACCCTAAGATCATGACCTGAGCCAAAATCAAGCGTTGGACACTTAAAAGACTGAGCCACCCAGCACCCCTGTGGTTTTCTTTTTTAACAGATATATAGCACCTCTATAGATACAGATAGCATAAGCTATATATCTATTTATGTATATACACACACACTAAGATACTTACTCCAGTGTGTATTTATATATATACACACACTGTGAAATATATATTCCACTGTATCTATATATACATTACATACCCCAGTGTGTGTGTGTGTGTACACAGAATATATATACATACACTCTATAGTCCAGTGTGTGTGTGCATAGATATATAGATATACAAACTAAGATATATAGTACGTATATAGATATATGTAGCATATATATGTATATCTATGCACACACTAATATATATACTCCATACAGTCATGTAATGTACATGATGCTTACTTAGGTATATGTATATTTCTATATCACATATAGTATTTACAAAAAATGATTTATACTGACTATAAGGGAACTACCATAAATAATATTTTGGACATATAGTATCTATGCTAACATAATATATAATACTATTTAACTATATAGGATACGTACATCTATATGCACAGAAAACTGTTTCTCAAGTAATTGGCACTTTCCCTGAATTGACTTATGTTTTAAAGCTTCAAGGGATGTTCTAGATAGAAAGACTGTGCCTATAGCCTGACTTAATACATCTCTTTTTGAAGTTGACTTTACATGGGCTTTTATTTGACTAAATTATGCACATCATAATGCATATTTGCAATCAATTATTCACCAGTGCTTTAACTTACACAAGCTAAATTAGTACTCTGTGTGAAAGAAGAATTGCTGTTTTGAACCTCTTCATTACTACCTAGGCCAGAAATTTCCATCATTTTTCCGTAAACCTGCAATCAACTGGAAGCCCATTCACTTTAGAGTTCTTGGCAACAATTCATCCTTCTCACTGATTAAAGGCCCAGTGCACGTTTCTAAGCAGAATCATGGACCTGGAACAAATTGCTCTTGATCTTCACCAGAACCCTATGAAGTAGTTACTATTATCTCCATTCAACAGATGAGCAAACTAAGACTGGTAATATTTTAGCAGAGCCAGGATTTAAATTCAGCTATTTTGGACACAAATCATACACACTGCTTGCAGAGCCCTGCTGCCCAACATAGAAAGAAGGAAAGAGTGCTCATAGTGTTGCTGCAGGGGGACGGGGGCCAGGGTGAGGGTTTGGACCAATGATACTATTCTTAAAGCTTCTTGTAAAATAATTTTATTTCCAAAATAACTTTGCATGCTCCCTTTTCTGTCTATGTTAACAGTACCTTCCCTTTTAATTCACTCAGACTTGAAACTCCAGTGTCATCTGTCAGCCTCCCTTCATTTCCTTCATGTCATCAAACACTGAGTGGCCCCCTTTAGAAAGATCTCACACATCTGTTTATCGCCTCACACCTACAGTTCCACAGTGACCTCCTCAACTTTCCTGTTTAAACTTTTAAAAATATTTTATTATTAAAGTGTATTTGAGACAGAATGTTGTATTAATTTCAGGTATACAACATAGTGATTCAACAATTCTATGCATTACTTTATGCTCACCACAGTAAGTGTAATCACTATAAAAGTTATTACAGTGTTATCGACTATTTTCCCTATGCTGTACTGGAAGTTTGTACCTCTTGATCCCTTTCTTCTATTTTGTTTGACACACTCACCTCCTCTCAGGCAACCATCCATTTGTATTTGTTTGTTTTGTCTTTTAGTTTACACATATAAGTGAAGTTATACAGCATTTATCTTTCTCTGACTTAAATCAGTTAGCATTATACCATCTAGGTGCATCCATGTTGTCACAAATAGCAAGATCTCATTTTTTATGACCAATAGTCTATTGTATAATTTATACCACATATTCTTTATCTATTCATCTATCAATGGACACTTGAGTTGCTTCCATATCATGGCTATTGTAGATAATTCTGAAATAAAAATAGAAGTGCATATATCTTTTCGAATTAGTGTTTTTGTATTATTTGGGGTAAATATGCAGTAGTGGCATTACTGGATCAGGTTATTTCTATTTTCAATTTTTTGAGGAATTTCCATACTGTTTTCCACAGTGGTTGCACCAACTTACACTCCCACCAACAGTGCGTGAAGGTTCCCTTTTTTCCAGATCCTCACCAATACTTGTTACTTCTTGTCTTTTTGATTCTAGCCATTCGGACAGGGTGAGGTGATATTTCATTGTGGTTTTGATTTGCATTTCCCTGATGATGAGTGATGTTGAGCATCTTTTCATGTGTCTGTTGCCCATTTGTATGTTTTCTTTGGAAAAATATTCAGTTCCTCTGCCCATTTTTAAATCAGATTGTTTGGTTTTGGGGTGTTAAGTTGTATAAGTTTTTTTAATGTATTTTGGATATTAACCCCTTATCAGATATATCATTTGCAAATATCTTCTCCCATTTAGTAGTTGTCTTTTGTTTTGTTGATGCCTTCCTTCACTGTGCAAAAGCTTTTAACTTTGGTGTAGTTCCAATAGTTTATTTTGGCTTTGTTTCCCTCACCTGAGGAGACATACCCAAAAATATGTTGCCAAGGCTAATGTCCAAGAGATTATTGCCTATTTTTCTTCTAGGAGTTTTATAATTTCAGGTCTCACCTTTAGGTCATTATCCATTTGGGGTTTATTTTTGTATATGGTGTAAGAAACTGGTCCAGTTTCATTATTTCAATGTAGCTGTCCAGTTTTCCTAACACCATATATTGAAATGACTGCACTTCTCTCATTCTCACACCTCCTTTGTCATTGATTAATTGACCATATAGGCATAGACTTATTTCTGAATTCTATCCCGTTCCATTGATCTATGTGTCTATTTTTATGACAGTACCATACCAGTTTGATTAGTGTACCTTTGTAGTATATCTTGAAATCTGGGATAGTGATACCTACAGCTTTGTTCTTCCTACTCAAGATTGCTTTGGCTATTCAGGGTCTTTTGTGTTCCATATAAATTTTAGGATTACTGGTTCCAGTTCTGTGAAAAATGCTATTGGTATTTTGATAAGGACTGCATTGACGTTTTAACAATATAAATTCTTCCAGTCCATGAGCATGGAATATCTTTCCATTGGTTTCTGTTGTCTTCAGTTTCTTTCATCAGAGTCTTATAGTTTTCAGAATATAAGTTTTCACCTCCTGGGTTAAATTTATCCCTCAGTATTTTATTCTCTTTGGTGCAATTGTAAATGGGATTGTTTTCTTAATTTCTCTTTTTGCTGCTTCATTATTAGTGTAAAGGAATGCAACAGATTTCTGGGTATTAATTTTGTATCCTACAACCTTAAGTAATTTATTTATTAGTTCCAACAGGTTTTTGGTGAAGTCTTTAGGATTTTCTCTATATGGTATCATTGCATCTGCAAATAGTGACAGTTTTGACATCTTCCTGACCAATTTGAATGTCTCTCTCTCTCTCTCTCTTTTTTTTTTTTTTGCTTGTCTTAATTCTGTGGCTAGGACTTCCAGTATTATGTTGAATAAAAATGGAGGGAGTGGACATCCTTGTTTTGTCCCCAATCTTAAAGGAAAAGCTTTCAGTTTTTCACTATTGAGTATGATGTTAGCTGTGGGTTTGTCATATATGGCCTTTATTGTGTTAAAGTATTTGCCTTCTAAACCTACTTTGTGGAGAGTTTTTATCATGAATGGGTGTTGCATTTTTTCAAATGACTTTTTTTCTGCATCTATTGAGATGATCATATTGTTTTTTGGTTTTTGGTTTTTTTTTTTTAAGATTTTATTTATTTATTTGACAGAGACAGCCAGCGAGAGAGGGAACACAAGCAGGGGGAGTGGGAAAGGAAGAAGCAGGCTCCCAGCAGAGGAGCCTGATGTGGGGCTCGATCCCAGAACACTGGGATCACGCCCTGAGCTGAAAGCAGACGCTTAACGACTGCGCCACCCAGGCATCCCCAGCTTATCCCATTCCCCCACCCTCCTCCCCTCTGAAGCCCTCAGTTTGTTTCTCATAGTCCATAGTATCTCATGTTTCATTCCCCCTTCTGATTACCCCCCCTTTCTTTATCCCTTTCTTCCCCTACAGATCATCCTAGTTCTTATGTTCCATAGATGAGAGAAATCATATGATAGTTGTCTTTCTCTGCTTGACTTATTTCACTTAGCATTATCTCCTCCAGTGCCGTCCATGTTGCAGCAAATGTTGAGAACTCCTTCTTTCTGATAGCTGAGTAATATTCCATTGTATATATGGACCACAACTTCTTAATCCAGTCATCTGTTGAAGGGCATCTCGGCTCCTTCCACGATTTAGCTATTGTGGACATTGCTGCTATGAACATTGGGGTGCATATGGCCCTTCTCTTCACTACGTCTGTATCTTTGGGGTAAACACCCAGTAGTGCAATGGCTGGATCATAGGGTAGCTCAATTTTTAATCATATTGTTTTTATCCTTTCTTTCGTTAATGTGATATATCACACTGAGAGATTTGTGAATATTGAAACATCCTTGCATCCCTGGAATAAATCCCATTTTATCATGGTGAATAATCCTTGTAATACATTATTGAATTTGGCTTGCTAGTACTTTGTTGAGAATGTTTGCATCTGTGTTCATCAGGGATATTGGCCTGTAGTCTTTTTTTTTTTTTTTTGTAATGTTTGTCTGATATTGGTATCAGGCTAATGCTGGCCTCATAGAAAAAATTGGGACATTTTCCTTCCTCTTATTTTTCAGAATAGTTTGATAAGAATAGGTATTAGCTCTTCTTTAATTGTTTGGTAGAATTCACTATTGAAACCATCAAGTTGTGGACTTTTTTTGTTGAGAGCTTTTAAATTATTGATTCAATTGTGTTACTAGTAATGAGTCTGCTCAAATTTGTTATTTCTTCCTGATTTAGTTTTGAAAATAGTGTTTCTAGGAATTGATTCTTTTCTTATAGGTTGTCCAATTTACTGGCATATAATTTTTTGCAGCAGTCTCCTATATTTCTTTGTATTTCTGTGGTGTCAGTTGTTACTTCCCTTGTCTTTGTGATATTGAGTCCCTTCTCCCTTTTCTTGATGATTCTGGCTAATGGTTTATCAATTTTGTTGATCTCCTCAAAGAAGCAGTTCTTGATTTTACTGATCTTTTCTGTTGTTGTTGTTGTTGTTTTAGTCTCAATTTATTTCTGCTCTGATCTCTATTATTTCCTTCTCCTAATTTGGGTCTTCGTGTTTTCTTTTTCTAGTTCTGTTAAGTGTAAGGTTAGATTGTTTGGGATTCTTCTAGTTTCTTGAAGTAGGCCTCTATTGCTATAAATGTCCCTCTTAAAACTATGTTAGCTGCCTCCCAAAGATTTGGAACCATTGAGTTTCTATTTTCATTTGTCTCCATATATTGTTTTTACTTCCTCTTTGATTTTTTTTCTTGACCCACTGGTTGGGTAGTAGCATGTTGTTTAGCCTCCATGTGTTTGTGTTTTTCTATTTTTTTCTTGTAATTGATGTCTAGTTTCATTCTGTTGTGGTCGAAAACTATGCTTTATATGATTTCAGTCTTTTTAAATTTATTGAGACTTGCTTTGTAGCCTAACACGTGATCTGTTCTGAAGAATGTTCCATGTGCTATTGAAAAGAATGGATATTCTGCTATTTTGGGATGGAATATTCTATATACATCTGTTAAGTCCATCTGGTCCAATGTATCATTCAAAGCCACTGTTTACTTACTGATTTTCTGTCTGGATGATGTAAGTGAGATGTTAAAGTCCCCTAATATTATTGTTTTGCTGTCAGTTTCTCACTTTATGTCTGTTAATAGTTCTTTTGTATATTTAGGTGTGCCTCTCTTGGATGCACAGGTATTTAAAATTATTATATCCTTTTGTTGAATTGATCTCTTTATCATTATGTTATGCCTTTCTTTGTTTCTTATTACAGTCTTTGTTTCAAAGTCTATTTCGTCTAAGTATTGCTACTCCAGCTCCCCCCCCCCACTTTTATTTGCACGGAATATATTTTTCCTCCTGTTACTTTCAGTCTGTAAGTCTCCTGTGGGCAGCATTTAGATTTTTTTTAATACATCTGGTCATCCTATGTCTTTTGATTGGAGCATTTAGTCCATTATATTTAAAGTGATTATTGAATGGTATGTATTTTTTGCCATTTTGTTAATTGTTTTCTGGTTGCTTTTATAGTTCTGGGTTCTTCTTTTGTTCTCTTCACCTGTAGTTTGATAACTTTCTTTGTGTTATGCTTGAATTCCTTTTTCTTTATATTTTGTGTATCTTTTGTTAAGTTTTTTATTTTTGGCTATAAGGTTCATATGTAACATTCTATGTATATAGCAGTCTATCTTAAGTTGATGGTTGCTTAAATTTGAGCAAGTTCTAGAAGCATTAAATTTTTACTGCTCCCTCTACATTTTATGTATATAATGCAATATTTTACCTCTTTTTATTTTGTGTACTCTTGACTCATGTCTGTACATATAATCCATTTTACTATTTTGTTTTAACCACCATGCTGGCTTTATAAATGATCATATATTTACTATATATTTGCTTTTCCCAGTAAAATATTTTTCTTTCATAATTTTCTTCAGGTTATGGTCTTTTCTTTTCAGTAAAAGAATTTCCTTTACCATTTCTGATAAGGCTGGTTTATTAGTGATAAACTCCTTTAACATCTGTTTATCTGGGAAACTCTATCTCTCCTTCAATTCTGAATGATAACCTTGCCAGTTAAAGAATTCTTGATTGTAGGTTTTTTTGGGATTTTTTTTGTTGTTGTTGTTGTTTGCTTTTTCGTTTTTTTTGTTTGTTTGTTTGTTTGTTTGTTTGTTTTGCTTTCACCGCTTTGAATATTTAATGCCATTCTCCTCTGGCCTGCAAAGTTTCTGCTGAAGAAAACAGCTAGTAGCACTATGGAGTTCCTCTTGTATGTCATTGTTTTCTTTTCTCTTATAGCTTTTAAAATTCTCTCATTATATTTCATTTTTGCCACTTCCATTAATACGTGTCTTGGTATGGACCTCCATGGGTTCATCTTGTTTGGAGGTTTCTGTGTTTCTGGCCATCGGTATCTCTTTCCTTCTCCAGATTAGGGAAATTTTTAGCTCTTATTTATTCAAATATGTTTTCTGCCCTCTTGTCTGTCTTTTCTCCTTCTGACATGTCCCTATAATGAGTATGCTATTGTGCTTGATGTTGTCACTGACGTCCCTTAGCCTATTTTCATTTTTTATCATTCTGTTTTCTTTTTGCTATTCAGCTTGGTTGCTTTCTATTACACTGTCTTCCAGATCACTGATCCATTCTTCTGCATCTTCTAATCTCCTATTGATTCCATGTAGTATATTTTTCATTTCAGTTATTGTATTCCTCAGCTCTGACTAGTTCTTTTTTATATTTTCTACCTCTTTGTTGAAGTTCTCACTGTGTTCATTCACTCCAAAAGTTTGATGAGTAACTATATATGACCATTGTTTTAAACTCTTTATCAGGTACATTGCTTATATCTGTTTTGTTTATCTCTTTTTTTGTGATTTTGTCTTTTGTTTTATTTGGGACATGTTCCTCTGTCTTCTCATTTTGTCTCACACTCTATATTTGTTTCTATGTATTAAGTAGGTCAGTTACATTGCCTGGTCTTGAAAGTAGTGGTCTTGTGTAGTAGAGGTCCTGTCACACCCTGTAGTGCAATAATCCCTGGTCACCAGGGGTATCCTCTGTGTGGGCTGTCTGTACCCTCCCACTATGGCTGATCCATGCTTGCTATGGGCACACAGGTGGATGGGGCTGGCCCTCAGCTCAGCAGCCTCAATGACCCTCTCTGCCCACTGTAAGCACATTGGGCAGGGTCTGCTCCCTGTGCTGCAGGACACCCTGTGCAGCTGTCCTGGAACTTGCTGGTGGGTGGGGTCAACACTCAGCCTCACTACCTGCATTTAGCCTCTATGACAGCAGCAGCCTCACTGAAGGGAGGTTCCTGCTTAGCTGCAGGAACCATGGATATGCTGGTGTGTGGGGTTAACTGCCCCCTACAGACAGGGTCGGAGTCACTTTGGAGGGGTGCTGGTTTCAGCTGGGGTTGCCTGTCAGTGTGGCAAGGCAGGAACTGATTTAGAGGGGTGCCTGCTGCAGCAAGCAGATTAAGTGAGGCAGGTCTGCAGGGGAACAGTAGCTCCCACAAGCATATAGCCATCTAGGCTCAGGGAGAGGAAGGAAAATGGTGTCTGCCAACATTTTTGTTCCGGGAGAAATCTCCTATAGATCCCCGCCCCTCAGACACATGTCCTAAAATTAATCAGTAAATCTCCCTGAGACTGAGTTATTTAGTGAGCTGGCCCTTTAAGGATGGTGACTTGGTTTTCTATTGCCCTCCAGATCTCCTGGAGTTAAGCACCATAAAGCCAGACTTTACGGCACTTATCTTCCTAGTGCTGGGCCCCAGGGCTACGGGTGGCTGATGTGGAGTCTGATCCTCTGACTTCTCTGTGCCTGTGATGTACCTCCCATCAGTGGTTAGTTGGACTGGCGGTTTTGTTCCTGACAATGTCCCTGTGCCTCCTACCATTTTTGATGTATCCTTCTCTTCATGACTAGATGTGGAAGATCTATTCTGCATCCTCAGGTCTTATTTCATAGTTGCAATACATACCTTGGGATATCCATGGGATAAGGTGAGTTTAGGAATCATGTTTAAACTTTAAACTTATTTTCTTAAATCACTGATGGCTTTTTACTATCTCGAGGATAAAATGAAGACTTTCCAGGTGTGTGAACTCTAGTGCCAAGCTGTCTTTCCCTTGTCCTCCATACTCCCTCTACTTCCCCATGACCACGGGAGTAAGGGCAGCCACTGTGGAGGAAGTATGAGGTGCAAATCTTGTGTTCCAACCTTCCCTGTACTCCTGATTAAATTTTCAAACAGCCCCATGGAGGAGACACTAGAGCTGGGCCTTAGAACCAAGTCTTCTCCCTGACTCTGAAGGCCTGTTCTTCACCACTGCACCACTCTGTCTCTCTCAGGGCATGTGGTTTCTCCCTGACTTGTCCAAGTACCCTACCCATCACCCTTTCTGTGGCTTTGCCCTTGTCTAAGTTGTCATTTGAAATTCTTTCTCACTTTCAACCTGTTAAAATCCCATCCACATTTCAAACCTGTGGTATTTATGGTTATATTCACTTAAAAAAATAAACGTAGGGTTTCTTTTTATACTTAAAATGTTCTATTGTGAATTATATCAATAAATATTTTAAAAGGTAAAATATCTACCAAAAAAAGTACATGTTACTTGTGGTTAATCACTTTGTCAAAACATAACAGGTTGATATATTTGCTCAAGACATTTTTATTAAAAAATAACAAATTTGGTTAAGATCTCTCTAAATTTATTCTTTCCTGCCTATCCCAGAAAGTATCCTGAATTTGGTTTTTATTATTGCCAGGCATGTTTATATACACTTAATATGGAAGCATACTTAATGGAGAACATAAAATGAGTTTTGCACATAATCATGCAATTTCTGCAACTGTTTTCTTCACTAAACTTTGGATCTTTGAAATAAATTTTTCTATATTAATACATGTAACTCTGGTATACTCATTTTAATTTTTAATATTACATTTTTTGCATAACTTCATTTTTACATCTTTCTGTTAATCAATACTTAAATTGCTTCCAATATTTCATTTTTACAATGATGTTGCGATAAACATTCTTACACAGGCACCCATGTATACATGTGTAAATGGTTCTGATCTACAATACAGTCACAGAGGAATCACTTCATTGAAGGGTATGCACTACTGTTAACTTCTGATTCTTGCTAAACCCAAAGTGGTTATACATATTTATACTTCCACCAGCAAAGGATGAGAGCTTCAGTTCCTCATATCCTGGCCAATACTTGGTATTTCCAATCTTTTAGTATTTGCTAATCTTTTGGAGTAACATAGTATACCTTCATTGTGTTGTTGTTCCCTAATAATTAATGAATTTGATCTGTTTTTTGTGCATTTATCAGCCATTGGTTTTTCCTTTTTTTGGAATTTTCAATCCCTTTTTCCAATTTTCTTTTGTTTTTTAATAAAAATGTCACTCCTAGTTATTACATGTTCATTCTAAATACTAATTCTTGACTATACATAAATATCTTCTCCACATTTGTGGCTTATCTTCCACTTTGTTTAGAGATCTTGGCCACATAAAAGATTGAAATTTTAATATAGTCAAATTTATTTTTTAAGTGTTTTGTTTATCAAAAAATTATTCTTGTGTTTACAGTGTTTTCTGTGTTATGCACTCAAGGTTGGCTTTTCATAGTTACGTCTTTAGTCTTCTTGGAAGTCATTTGTAAACAGGGCAAGAAGGAGAGATCTAATTTTATCTCCAGTTCGTTTACTTCTTTTTCAGGACCACTTGTCAAATAATCTATTCTCTTTGTACTACTTTTTATGCAAACTTTGTTATAATCTAAGTTTTCATATATGGTGGATCTGTTTCTCGTTTTTCTGATAAAGTCATCTATTTATCATGCATCAAGTCATACTATCTTACTTAAACTAGGTTAACAGGACTTGTCACATTTGTCCTGACCTTTACATCTGTTTATTCTTATATTTACTTGGTTTCAAAGACGTTAATCCTTTCATATACTTGTACTGGAATTTCATTTAACATTCCAATTTAATTTTCAGGACAATCACTTGTAATATTCTCTCCACCCATGAATATGATCTATCTTTAAATTTAATGTCATTTATTTTTATCTATTTCAGTAGTTCTATGCTTTCTTTACAAAGATCCTGCATATTTTTTGTTATTTTGTAAATATTATTTTGTAAACAATATTTTTGAATTATTTCTTCTTGTATGCTTAAGAATCCAACTGTAGTTGACCCTTGAACAACATGGGCATTAGGGGTGCCAGTTCCCCCAAAGTCAAAAATCTGCATATAACTTTTGACTTTCCCAAATTTAACTACTAATAGTCTACTATGGACTAGAAACCCTACTAATAACATAAACAATTAACATATTTTGTGTGTTTTATATATCCTTTTACAATAAAGTAAGCTAGAGAAAAGAAAATGTCATTAAAGTAATAACAAAGAGAAAATACATTTACAGTACTGTACTTATTTATAAAATTCACATGTATGAAGACCTATGCAGTTCAAACCTGCATTGTTCACGGGTCAACCATAATTTCATATACTCTTTTTAGTTCTAGTATTTTTTCTTAAGTTTTCTTGGATTTTTTATATGTAGATTTATATCATCAATAATAGTCTTTGTTTTTTCTAATTCCTACAATTTTTATTCCTTTTTCTTCTCTCTCAGAGATGGCTATGGACTTCCAATATCATTAATTTGAAGCAGTAAGAGCAACTGTCCTTAACTTGTTTCTGATTGAAAGGAATCTATTCTGTCATTTTATAATTATACACATCTAGATTTTGAAACATACTTTTTATCAAGTTAGGAAAGTTTCCCTCAGTTTTGACTTCACTAAAACTTTTAATCATAAACGAATTTTGAATTTTATGAAAGTTTTTTTCATCTGTTATATTTTACATAATTTGATATGCTAATGAAGTGAATCACATTAATTTTGTAATTTTAACTTTGGATTTTCAGAAAACAATACATAGTCAAGATTCTTTTATTAACATTGCTAAATTTACTTTGGTTATACTTTAGCAGTTTTCTTATCTAGCCTGTAATTGGTCTGTAGACTTTATCTTTGTTGTTTATGAAGCCCTTGTTTGATCTTCATATCAAGGTAAGACCAACCACATGTATCAACCAGAATAGCCTAGTTTATGCTGAAAAAAAAATCAATAGTTAAATGCAACTTTTTTCTCCTACAACATGCACAACTATCTCAGGAGGGGCAGTCCTCCTTCTAAGTCATACCAGCACCCAAACTGACAGGGACTCTATCTTCACCAGGGATCTATAAGCACTTCAGTAGAGGAAGAAAACTCAATGAATTATACATTTTTCTCTTAAAAGCTTTCACTTAAAAGAAGAACATGTTAATTTCACACTCATCCCATTGGCGAAAATAAGTCACATGGCTAAGTCTCTTGTGGAAGTGCAATCCCCCATGTTCCCAGAAGGAAGAGAATCAAAATATTAATGACTGTATTACTTCATAAGTAAGTCAGGAGTGCTTCTGCTATACTGATGGAAGAAAGTATATAGTTTGAAATTGTATCTTCAGGAAAACTCACCTGAAACCCATTCAGCTCTGGTGGATTTTAAAAGGAAGGTGGTTGGAAAATTTTAACAATTTATTCATTTTCTTTAATTATCAGAGGCCTCTTTTTCTTTTTTTCATTAAATCTATTTGGTCTTAGCATTTTCTATGACATTGTCCTTACATCCAAATTTGCAAATTATTGCCCTAAATTATTCATGCCATTTCTAATGATTTTTAGAAATCTCTAACGTCTTTCCTTTTGTTCATGATCAATCTTAGCAGTTTTTTAACCATTTTATTGGTCTTTTTAAAAACTAGCTTTTGGATTTGTTGGATATGCTCTACTGTTTCTTTTATGTCATTAATTCTTTAGATCTTTTCTAGCTTATTGATTTGGGTGTTTAGCTTTCTAATCTTTGGTTTTTCTTTTATATGAAAACTGTTACTGATTCTCTTGGAATGTTTTGCTGCAATTCATTTCGATGCATAATATATATAAATATAATCGTTTTTACGTATAGTATATGCAGTCATATGCATTTTGATAGTATTTTCATTTTGACATAAATATTTTCTAAATTCTAATCATGATTCCTTTTTTGGTCAACACATTATTTAGCAATCTGTATTTCTGAAAAAACTATTTTATTGGGGATAGTTTTTAATTGGCTACTTTTTCTGTTTGGTTTTTTTGTTGCATTAAAGTATCCTTGACATATAATACTATATTAGTTTCTGGTGTACAACAATCATGATTCAGCAATTATCATGACAAGCATCTCATAATGTATATAAATAGTTACCATCTGTCACCACACACAGTTATTAGACTATTATTGACTATATATATTCCCTATATTTACTTTTCATCCCTATAATTTCTTTTATAATTGGACATTTGTACCTCTTAATCACCTTCACGTATTTTTGCCTACCACCCCACTTTCCTCCCCTCTGGCAACTATTAGTTTGTTTTCTATTTTTATGAGTCTTTTTTTGTTGCTATTTTGTTTGTTAATTTGTGTTTTTTTAATAGATTTCACATGTATGATATTTGTCTTTCTCTGACTTATTTCTCTTAGCATAGTACCCTGTAAGTCCATATATGCTGTCATAAATGGCACAGATAAAGAAGATGTGATATATATACACAATGGGATATTGCTCAGCCATAAAAATTGACTTCTAATGTAATTACAATGTGGTCATAAAACATGGTTTGTAAAATTCTGATTTTTGGTTTTCATTAACTTTCATTTTGTACCCTAAAACATGATCAATATTCAGAAATGAACCATGCATAATTGAAAGGAATATATTTCTTACTTTAGAGTACAAAGTTAGTGTATACCCACTAGATCAAGCTATCGATTATGTTATTCAAATTTTCTATAACCTTACTATTTTTTGTTTGCTTTAATTTACTGAGAAGTATTATTCTTAGTAGTTAATAGTGCAGAATGGCTGGGTTCCAAACCTGTGTCTACTGTTTACAAGCTGAGACCGTGGGCAATTTATTTAACCCCTCTATGCCCCAAGTTCCTTATCTGCAAAGTGAATTGAATAATAACATCTAGCATGTAAGTTATTTAAAGCAATTGATATATAGAATTATAAAAATAATTACTAAGTTTATGGTAATTTGTTATGGCAGCCCTAGAAAATGATTGAAAATGGATCTATTAAATGTCTAAGTCAATTCAGAACAAATCTGATCCCCAAGGTTTAGTGCCTTTCATTTCTCACTGGTTACTGACAGTTGTTTTTTTTATTATATCTGTTAGGTCCTTTTAATGCACTGGGACATAATTTATCTGTCTCAAGGAAGGGCACTACCATTTTACCAGTTATTCTGACAGGATATCTGGATGTTGTCCTTGTTGATGTGTCTAATCAATAACCAGAACGTGAATTACTTTCCCAGCTCTTAAATCCATCCACTTTGTTTTCTGTTCTAATGTTACTTCCCTAATCCAGAATAAGACCATTTCTGCACCAGAGTTGTACTTAGTATCCATGTTTCACCTACCCATCCAACAATTATCTATTTAAAAAATGCTGTGGGGGGGGCGCCTGGGTGGCACAGCGGTTAAGCATCTGCCTTCGGCTCAGGGCGTGATCCTGGCGTTGTGGGATCGAGCCCCACATCAGGCTCCTCCGCTATGAGCCTGCTTCTTCCTCTCCCACTCCCCCTGCTTGTGTTCCCTCTCTCACTGGCTGTCTCTATCTCTGTCAAATAAATAAATAAAATCTTTTTAAAAAAAGTGCTGTGGGACAAGCACTTTTTAGGGTACACTGGATACAAAAGTGAAAGAGAAAGAGATTGTGTCTCTGCCCTGATAGAATTTATAACAGTGTGGGAAATAGATATTAATCAAACATTCTCACAGACTGATGTAAAGCTGTCTCAATAACAAGAGCACTGAAGGAGAACTTTCACAGTGTTGTGAGTGAGGCCCTTTGAAGAGTTTTTTCCTTTCTTCCCCTAGACTGGAAGTCAAAGAAAATGTCTGTGACAACTAAAACGGCTGTTAACAAGGGATGCTTGAATTTATGTGTCATTAATATTGATGATGCAGTTTCAGTGGTTTTCTAGGTTTGCATTATATTCTATAATAAGCTTAGCTTTCTATATTTAAGAAACACACACTTAACGAGATATTTGAAATAGCCATGGATACACTGAGGTGACAACAGCACTCTTGTCTCCCTGGTACCGCAGCCATGACACTACATGGTAATGCCTGCTTATATGTCCATCTCTTCCAATAGGCTGGAACCCTCTGGAAGATACGAATGTGCCTAAACTCCTGTGCTTCAAACACCAAAATCCTGCAAAGCAGCTGGTGGACCCTAAATAAAAGTATTTGAAAGAATGGACAGGCTAAAAATAGCAGACATTTGGACTCCTGTTTAAATAGCTCATTGCATGTGAATCTCCTGAGGATAATGAAAGGGGAAAAAAATAGCCAAGAGCTTGGATCCCCCATCAAAGATAGGTTTTTAAGTAGAGAGGTTGTTTTACCCTTCAGCATCGTTTAATTTCATTCATGAATGAACAACAGAGCTAGGAGCTTCAGACCTCACTTACTCCCACTCCAAAGTATACCTGGTTATCCATTTGTCCAAATGATTCTTTAATGTGAAACCCTCCATGCGACTTCCAAACAGTGCCAATTATTTTCTGAACAGCAACGAGTCAATGAGCCAAATTAAGTGTCTTTTCTTATCATACTTTAATTAAAATTCTTCCCAGTAGGTAAAGTTTCTTAGCGCAACATTAAAATATTACTCTATAATTCAAGGTCATGTTTGCACTGAACAAATTAGTTTAATTCAAGTGTCACATTGATTAGGGATATTGAGTATATGCATAAATGCTCCTAGTGCTTGGAATGTCCATAGAATGGCTGAGTAATCTTTGGATATTGGCATTAAAAAAACCCTCTGTAGAGGAAGAAAGATGTTCTTGTTTACCTTTCCTTAAGTTACAGAGTGAAATCCACAGCATGTCATATATATACATATATATATATATATATATATAGCCAACAATGATTATTTGAAACATGAAGAATGAAGCATTTCTTAACCGAAAATAGTTAAATAGGAAAAAACTCCAGACACTAATCCAAAATGCAATGGATAATCTTCATTAGACATATATTGTTTGGATATGTCTTCCTTATTTTGTAGTACTTTGTACCTAATACAGAGTGTTCAACTCCTTTAGGTCATAAGAAAATATATGCAGGTCCCATACACAAATCGTCTTTAGTTCAGGAATATTAAGGTAATGTATAATTTTTAGAACAACCAATCTTTGGGAAAAGAAAAGTCAGAAAATAAATAAGAGTTCATTTGGTTTCATCTTTTAGTGGGGTCATGGAATGTTGCCTCTGCTTCCTTGCCTAGGTCTGTCACTCTCTTCAGATCCCTCTAAGACAAACATCTGCAAAAAGAAAGAACAATTCTTGTGAAAGCAAGCCAGCCTTCTCTCTGAGCATACAAGACCTGCCAGTTATAGCCAGAGATTTCTTCCTGTGTGCGATTGATGCACTGTATTGGTAAGTACTGTAGTCCATTGAAAGGAAAGTATAAGTGCCAAATATTTGCATAACTGTCCAGACCTATAAATAAATATTTACAGCATTGTGAGTGTACTCCACTTCTTCTTGTTGCTCAGGTTGTAGTTTATTTTCTCAAAGTTGACCATCAAGTCTCCAGAGAAAAATCCAGTAAGTTACAGGTACTCTCATTCTTTGCCAGCTCTCTACGAGAATGCCAGCTCTCAAAGACAATGTTTCAATTTTTTAATTTCATATTTTATTTCTTCCAGGCCAAAAGGTACCCTCAGAGCAGAAAAAAGGGGGATTCACATGACAGTATGTCAGTTCCAAGAGTCTCTAGGACAACTTGGCCTCCCATTCCACGCAGTTTTCTTGGGCAGAACTGAACCAAGAAATAAAAGATCACCTGTGCAGAAGAACACACATATTTTGGTAAAATTTTCAAGTGCTAGTGGGGAAATGCTTGGATATCAGCTATTTTGACAAACTGTAGAACTAAACGTATTGAATCTTATTTAATTCTCTCCCAGGTATAAGCTTCTCCAGCATCAGTTGTCCTAAAGCTTACTTGACAAGACAAGCAATCAAGACAAGAGGATTATGACCTCAAGGAATTTAAAATAGTTTTCAAATACAATTCCACAAGAAGTCAGGGGAAAAAAGTGTAAGTTTGTCCAATTTTAAAATTAACAATAAAAAAAGAATTTTGTTTGGTTTCTGTTTTGCATGTATTGGAAAGAGGAAGCAAAAAGCATACAGTCAGGGAAATAGAGGCTAGTCCATGATCTTCCTGAGTCACTAGGGTGACCTCTGAATATGTTAGCATAGAGCCTTAGGTTTCTTGCCTTTTTGGACTTCTGAGACCACAGACCTGCATCCCTGGGTAGTCTGACACTTTGTCACAAAGTTCCTGGTGAGTCTGTAAGGTAGGATCCACCTTGGCCCTGGGCTACAAATGACCAGCCATCCTGAAATGTAGGATATATATCTGCATGGCTGGTTCTGTAGAACACTCGTAAGAAGGTAACATTCTTCTTGGATACTGAGCAGGGATTTATAACAGTATCCATCTCCTAAGAATGAGAGAAGAAGGAATCTTGATTTAATGTCCTAAATCAGAAAAGCTTAGAAGTAAACATTTCAGCATTGTCACAGACTTGAATTTGGTAAGGAGAATTAATGTAACAGAGAAAAAGTCAACATCATGATGAGCAAGCAACACTGAAATTAATCCAAAGAAATGCACAAAACAAACAAAAAACTGCAGCATACAAAATGCAATGTTTTGCTGGATGAATTGTTTTATGACATTCATGAAATGGAAACGAAGCAATAAAAATGTTTCCTCAAAATATTTTGAGGCTGCATCAAATTTTGGTTAAAAATCTGTGTTTAGCTCAATTTACTGATATCTACAAAGCAGTTTGGCTCAACTTGCTATATCTTAAAACTTTATACTTTGGGGAACTCCTAATAGGGATAAGCACTGATTTGGGCCCTTTAGGATATATGACATGTTAAAAAATAATACAAATAAATAATAGTAGTCAACACTTACTGCAAAATTACCATGTGCTAACATTGTTCTAAGCACCTGACCCTCACAACAATTCTAGGAGATGGGCACTATTACCATTTGTGAAAGAAGATTCCAAAGTGAAGTAAGCATTGCCAAAGAGAATCATTCAAAATAGGGCCAGGAAGATATTGAGGAGGCAGGGCCTATGCACATCTGATGTTTCAATTTTTAGAACAATAAGAACTCTGACCTCCATTTTTGTCAATTGCAACTTGGGAATTGCACCTGGACCACTTCCTCCAACACATCTTTCTTCTTTGGACTGGAATAGAAATAATGTACCAACTACTAGCTAAACAGCTAACACTGTCTTAGATAGTCAGTTTAACTCCAGCAGCACCAACCATAATTCTTTCAAAACGAGTTATGTAACCTTGTGAGCTTTGCCTTTATAAGCCTGCTCTCCCTGTTTCCAATTCAGAGCATACTTTTGATTTCAGTTGACTGTGTAGATTCTGTGTCTTCTGGGTTGCATTTCCTAAGACCTTACAGAAATCTTTTTGATTGCTTTACAGCCTCACATTCTTCTTGATCAACATTACATGGCTTAGTCGGAAGGATCCAAAGTGCCTGAACTCCATCTGCAGCACTGCTCTGATTTGGGTAAGGTACCTACAAGAGCACATTGCACTCTGTCATCTCCTCTGTGGCTTTGAGTCATAGTGGTAAGTCCTCTTGGTTCCAAATCTCTCTTGCTTGAATGTGGGTGCTCTCTGTTATCAGCTTCTGTCCTCATTCATTTCTGAGAAGAGGATTCCATCTTTGCTCATTTTGAATGGAAGATTACGTTTTCAGGTTCCTGGTTAGTATTCAGTTTTGGGACATAATTCTTCTTTTTTTTTAAGATTTTATTTATTTATTTGACAGAGATAGCCAGTGAGAGAGGGAACACAAGCAGGGGGAGTGGGAGAGGAAGAAGCAGGCTCATAGCGGAGGAGCCTGATGTGGGGCTCGATCCCATAACGCCGGGATTACGCCCTGAGCCGAAGGCAGACGCTTAACTGCTGTGCCACCCAGGCGCCCCAATTATGGGACATAATTCTTCTAAGGGGATGTCTGATATCAGCCCCCTGCTGGAACTCCTATTGGATTTATGTTTAAGGAATATGTTCCTTCTTGCTCTAATATTTTTGCCCCATTGGACCAATGGTACCTGGGATGATTTAAGACTTCATTGGCCAAAATGGGACACTTTTGATATCCAAAATTAGTTTCCTTGCACGCACAATTAGAAACCAAACAAAATGAGTAGAAAGTTTATTTTAATTGGTATCTTGTTCCAGAAGAACCACTAAAAAGCTGGTTTCCCTTCAAGCAGTTAACTCCAAACTTATGGAAGCTAATCTGGACCTTTCCAAGTGGTTCTCAGTCTTAGAAAAATCAGCAAAAGCTTCTCACCACCACCTCCTCCTCCTGTGTAACCTGGTTTAGCTGAACTTCCCATTCAATATCAACAACTTAGAGGTTTCTCTGGATCTTCCAGTTAACCAGGTTCCTTTTAAAGTTAAATATCATAAAGGATGTTGAAGGGACTTCATCAATCACCTATACTCCTTGGACTAAGGCAGAATTAGAAGCAGTTACTAAGAACTTCCCAGTGCCCTTGAAGACTCTTTAGGATTTGCTGAGGAATTTATTTATTCAGACCAATGAACCTGGTTATTCTGACCTTTATCAATTTATCCACATGCTTAGAAATGAAGATCATGTGAGGGAATGGATGGAAAAAATCTGGACAAAGCCTTTTGATGATACTTCTAAGCAAAAAGCTACAGATAAAGCAGAGCTTTTAAGCCAGCTAAGATTGGAGAAAATTTAACTATGTATTCAATGGCCAAATGACTTTTATTTTGGTGGATTGGAAGAAAAAAAACAAATTTCTGATATTGACAAAATTGAATCTGAAAGCTTGTTATTTAACTCTACCTTTGAGATGACAAAAGTAGCTCAAACAGCCTAAGAGTGTTTTCCCCTCTAAGAACACAAAAAAACTGGGGAAATCATGTTCATTTCAGAATAGGGCAGTTCCAAGAACAAAACGAGTATCTTCCATTAATTCTACCCAACACCTTATGGAAAATAGATCTTATTGGGAGTGAGGTGACCTGAGCTCTTAAAGACATGGGAGCAACGCTGTCAGTTTTAAAACCCACTAGCATCTTTTTCCCCCTTCAGAGCACAGAAACACTGTAAGTGGTAGATATTAGAATACCCCATGCCAGTTTTTGAATTCTTACCTATCCCTCCCTTACAAGGCACTCATGAATTCCTTCTGGTCCCTACAACCCCTATTCACCTGTTAGACCATGATTTTCTTGAGGTTTATCAGGCTTATTCATCAGGGAAAAGCAAATCAAAACCACAATGAGATATCACCTCACACCTGTCAGAGTGGCTAAAACAACAACACAAGAAACAGTGTTGGCAAGGATGTGGAGGAAAACGAACACTTGTGCACTGTTGGTAAGAATGCAAACTGGTGCAGCCACTCTGGAAAACAGTATGGAGTTTCCTCAAAAAATTAAAAATCTACCATGTGATCCAGGTATTCCACTACTGGGTATTTACCCAAAGAAAACAAAAACACTAATTCAAAAAGATGTTTTCCAGTATTATTTACAATAGCCAAGACAGGGAAGCAGCCCAAACATCCATCCATAGAGGAATGGATAAAGAAGAAGTGGTATATATACATAATGGAATACTAGCCCTTAAAAAGAAATGAGATCTTGCCATTTGCAATGACGTGGATGGACCTAGAGGATATAATGCTAAGTGAAATAAGTCAGAGAAAGACAAATACTGTATGAGTTCACTCGTATGTGGCATTTAAATGAACAAAGAAAAAAAAGAGACAGACATAAAAATAGACTATCACATACAGAGAAGAAACTGGTGGTTGCCAGAAAGGAAGTGAGTGGTGGGATAAATGAAATAAAGGAGACGAAGAGTACATTTAACTTATTGAGCCCTGAGGAATATATAAATTGTTGAACCATATTGTATACCTGAAACTAATATAATACTGCTAATTATACTTCAATTAAAAAATAACAGATTTTCTTAGGTTATATAAGTCTGTTTTGATAAAAAATTATTTACAGTTAACATACTCTGTCAGGGTAACAAAAATTCTGTGTTTTGTCTGCATTATATCTTTGATTACTTAAAAAAAAAAAAGTGTCTTCTCTATTCAAAAAGAGCCAAGGCTTTTGCAGCTGTATCTGTCCTTGAAATCTTTTTGTCATTTTAGTGAAGTAAAGGAGTCAGTACCCAAGTGTCTAATAAACTTTTGCCATTTTTGACAAACTTTTTAAAATCAAATTCTAAATGAAGTCTTTTTGACCTGCAAGAAACTGAGACTTCTTTCTGGAGGGTCCCTGGAACATTCTAAAAGATCTATTAAACTAAGCTTATTATCTCCTTGTAGCAGTATGTCCAATGCTCCTACTTTGATCCACAGCTGATAAAAAGGGATATACTTCAATTTTGCAAAATCCTCATCAAATCCATAGAGTAATCATACTTTGGTAGAAAAGTCTTTCCACAGCATGCTATAGAAAGATGAAGACAATGAACATCACCACCTTTAACCCAGAGACGTGGTGTACTGGATGACACCTGCACAAAGATTCTCTCCAGCCTCACTGACACTGGAAGGGACCATACCAGGTACTGCTAACCAACCTTTGCACCATTCAGTTAGAAGGCATTGATTCATGGTTTCATGTTTGTTATTTTTAAAAAAAGGCTCCAACATCCAAGCTGGACTACTAAATCAACTGGAGACCTCAAACTGACTATATTCTGGAGGTAGAAGCAGACATCATCTGAGTAGACTGCTTTCCTAGGAGTCAGAACGAGGTCAGTACAATAACTCATATTTGCCAAAAATGTGATGAAAACTTCTAAGCTCACAGAGATCTTTGTTCTACTATTAATCTGGTAGGAATTCTTATGAATTTTGCTCTTTGACACTCAGTAGGACTTCTTCACCTGTGGTGACCAAATCTCAAAGGTTTCTATATGTCTATTGTTGTTCCCTCCATGCTTTTATATTTTGTGTGTGTGTGTGTGTGTGTGTGTGTGTGTGTGTGTGTGTGTAGATATATATATATCCAACATGAACTTTTTAATCTTATCAGTTTTTCTCCCTGTCTCATCTCCTTTGGTACCTAGAAGGATAATGTGATTATTCAAATGTGTCAATCCCTAGTGGATCTGTCATCATTCCACTACTAAAAGTTTGCAAAAAAAAAAAAAAAGATGACCAATAGTTACACCTATCTCCAACTTCTCAGATGTTCCCAACTTTACCATGACCTTTATGAAGTAGGCTTCTGCTATAACCTACTGAGTCAATGCTTTCAGCCCCCAAACTCCTATTCCATGCTCTCTCTTGATACCCTACCTACCTTCCACCCCCTGCCCTATGGTAATGACCATTAAACTCCTGGACAGATTCCAGGTTCTTACTTGTATCTGCAACACAAATGCACGGTCTCAGCTTTTCCTGATAATAATTCACCACTCTGTAAAACTAGCTTATACAGTGGTATTCCCTTGACCACCCCTTCCCAAGCTTACCAACAAGCTTGCCAACCTAATGAAACTTGCAGCCAACTTCCTAAGACTGGTCCCTGGCTTGTGCTTGCCTCTTCTGTCATTGCCTGTTAATGATTCTATAAATACTGTCACCATGCCTGGTTTGCTCTGTGTACTTGATCTATTTTTGTTTGTAGATATAATCATCAATCTTGGGTTTATAAATGTCTTGATAGTTGGAGAGGCCTTAGTGGCTTGTGTTTGGGGGAAATTTCTAGATATGAAGATAATAGTTATGACCAGCCAAGGCTGCTAACTTCCTGCCAGATATTCCACCAGAGATCAGTCTAACTAATACTTAGAATCATAGGTTCAGGGCTTAGAGTAGGCATAGCCAATTGTGAAGTTATGAGAAATCTTACCAGAATTGTTAACAGAAGAGCTCACTCCACCCCCAGAGAACAGCAAAGATCAGTATACTCCCTATCTCAGGTGGTCCTCAACAACAGGATTGCTTTAGATTGTTTACTCACAGCCCAGGAGGAGTATTAACATAGCTAATATCTCTTGCTGTACTTGAATAAATACCTCACAACAAGTAGAATTAGAAACCACTAAGTTACTCAAACTAGTTAGATTCTTAAAGGGACATATGAGCTGTTAACCTTAAAAGAATCAGTTACCTTAGCAGCAAAAATGGGTTTATTCAAGAAAAACAAAGAATTGCAATTTGGGAAAAGCAAGCTATGGCAAAATCATAGGGCAAGTTCGTTCAACAAACACAGCAGAGAAATGTTATTTTATGGAGAAGGAGGAAGTGGGGAGAGGTCGTTTTGAAATAAAGTCCTTTGGAGAAAAGCAAGAGTTCAGGGTGATGGCAGTTTTTCATTGGCTGAGTTGCAGAGGTAGTTGATTTATCATAGGAGATGCAATGTACATTGTTCCTTGTTGGGACCTGTAATTGATAATTCTTTCCTGTTAAGCATTCTTCTGTTAGGAGTCTGCAGTTGATAATTCTTCCTCTAACTGACATTGAGTGGTATGGTTCCCACTTTCAGCATCTCAAGTCCACTTTAGTAAGGGTCTCCCTTTTTGATCAGGATCTTTCCTCCCAAGCATCACTGATCAAGAGTCAGGTTTTCTATGTTTACTGGTTTTATCCCTAGATGCCAGGAAAGACCTTCCTGGTTGTCATGTCCTATGTCAGAAGGAAAATGCATAACAGTTGAAAACCATGTAAGTCCACATTTGGATAGTGAGAAAGTTCAGGAAGGAAAATTCTCAGGCACTTCCCATCAAATGTACATATCTTCTCAAGGTCATCAGTGTTGGAGATCTTCTCCTTATTGGAGACATCATTTTTACAAAACAGAATAAGTAACAACAATTCCAAATTGTATGGTGGTTCTAAACCAGGATCCTAGATCTGAAAGTACCAACAGAAAGACGCCAACTTAGGGGAGAAAAATTTTCCCTCCAGGGGCAAACCCAAAGTCACGTATGCCTTCTAGAAGTTCCCACTTAAAGTGGCCATGAACCCAAAATAGTGAATACTGCAAGAGCACACTGAAAGAATTAACTAAGTGCATTTGGAAAAATATAGTGCAGGTATAAACATGAAGCAATAGCTAATGAAGTTTTTGCAAAAATAGCAAAATTTCAAAAATGTATTAAAACAGTATTATCTCAAAGGAACTGTTTGAAAACAAGTGTTATCCAATGATGCAGTCTGTAAGGTTGCAAAATCAAAGACCATAAATTTGGATTAAGAATCCAGAGTCAAATAAGACTTTTGTGAATTCTGAACTTTCTAGGCCTTCAGAAAAAGGAAGTGAAGAAATAATTTGTCCTGGGATCATGACGAGGTTATTTTCAAAAGGACATAATCAAAAGAGGTTTCCTCCTTTTGCAAAGATTTGGGAAATGTACACAAAGCAGGTCCCTTCCATGAAAGAGATAGTAGAAGCAAAGAATGAGGAAAAGTATTCAGGCCTGGTCTGGACATCTTGAGAAAGTGGTTCGTCAGATGTCATCTGCTTCAATTCCAGGAAATCTTTACTTTCAGGTCACCAGCTGATGTGCAGCCCCAATCAGGCTTTGATGCTTTCTTTAAATATGTCACATGAATTCAAGAGTCTATTCCTTGGAGTTGGATGGCACAAGGACTAATTAGCAGTTTCTTTGAAGAGCCTTTCTATAAAGATTGAAAAGACTTTTTCTAGAGGTGTCTTTTGCAATAAATGAAATCTCCAGGTTGCATGGTATGATGCTTATGGTGGTTATTTCCTGGGAGTGAAAAGCATGGTTATTTTTAATAGAAGTAATTAGGCCTTTACAGTATTGAAGAATATCTCCTTTTATCAGAGGTGGGTCAGAGGAGATAAGAGCCAAGTTCATTGGATGCCCTGTGACATTTCTCGGCTGTGTTTGTTGAACTAACCTGCCCTATGATTTTGCCATAGCTTGCTTGTCCCAAATTGTAATTCTTTGTTATTCTTGAATAACCAACCACTCTAGCAGTGAAATGGGCCTACACAATTATAAAAAAATGATCATCAATGCTTTTCTGCCATAAAGATTCAAAAGAGGGGATGTAAAAAAAGATTCCAAAATGAAGTAAGCATTGCTAAGAGAGTCATTCAAAATAGGGCAGGGAAGACGTTCAGGAAGCAGGGCTTATATACATCTCCTATTTCAATTTTTAAAACACCAAGAACTCTTGACTTTTGTCAGTTGCATCAGGGCTGCCTCCTGGAACACATTCTACTTTGGACCGGAATAGAGAGCCTGTAACAATTGTTAGCTAAATAACCAATCATGCATTAGAGAGTCAGTTTAACTCTGTCAGCACCAATCAGAATTCTTTCAAAACAAGTTATGTAGCCTTGTGGATTTTGCCTTTATAAATCTCCACTCCCTAATTCCAAGCACAAACACACTTTTATGTCTGTAGTCTGTGTGCCTCACAGATTATAATCCCTACAACCCCAATAAATGAAGAATAAAATAAATAGAAAAAAGAATAGCTATTAGGAAATGCCAATTCTTTTTTGTTGTTGACAAAGGAAAGCAGGCACAGAAGTGGTGACTGATATGCAGAGGATTTGGAACCATAAGCACAATGCAGAGTGAAGTAAAAACTCCCAGCAAAACTTAGGGAGGTTCAGGAATTGGAGAGACCAAGTATCAGTGAAGACTTGTGGTAAAACATGAGCCTGAAAATCAGATACCCAGGGCCCCTTCCCACCCACAGGAATAAGTCTCACAAGCCATGCAGAAAAACAAGTTTCACAGTCTAGAGAAACTTGGCAATAGTGGCTTGATGTGGGCACACTAGCAAAAAGCCAGGTTGGAGTACTCGACAGAAACAGGTCATTGACTCCCTCTCGCATCTTGATCCCAGAGGATGTACAACCAGACTGTATCCTCTAGGTCAAGAGATTACAGAAACAGAGCACCAAGGACAAGATCTCTAGAGGCTGACATTTAGGGGCCTCCAACTGAGAAGGCTGGCTGGCTATCCAGCCACTGCATTGTAAAGCCCCCTTTCCCACCCATCTTCCCATGGCTTTGAGTGCCCCCCTCTTAAATAGGAAAATTTGGTATCACCAGTTATGAACATAACTGTGATTCCTTTAATAAAAAATTAAGGGAAAAATGTTTAATTGAATATGAAAAGTTATTTTTCTCTGAAAGTAAGACACTATATCATGAAACAAGTTAAAAAGTATATTTTTAAAAAGCCAGAGACCAAAAGTTAGCACTTGGAAATAATATCAGAAATAGAAATAAAAGTATTGGAAGATAACTGATAAGACAAACTTATAAAATATTATAGGAAAGAGAAAATAAAATGAGTTAAGAGAATTGATCCAAGATGTCCAATATCCCATTAACAGGAGTTCCAGAAAGATAGGAAAAGTAGAGGAAATTACAAAACAAAATCCACAAATTTCCCTCGTCTGAAGCAGAAAGAGCCCACAAGTGCCTGACACATAGGAGAAGTGCTGTCCATAATTGTCACATCATCATGAAAGTTCAGATCACCAGAAGGAAGGAGAAGATCCTAAAAACAGCAAGGAAAAACAATTCATACATACAAGTAAAAAAGCATAACTGGACTGGGTATTTAAGAGTGTTGAGCAACATCTTCAAAATTCTGAGGAAAATGATTTCCCACTAGAATTCTCTATCCAGCCAACCCATAAACCCAGTAAGTAAGTTCTCAAAAATTTTACTTCCCAAGTAGATTTCTTTTCTCAGGAAGCTATTAAAGATTTGTTCCTCCCAAATTCAAAGCAAAAACCTAGAAGGAAAACAGAAAATCCAAGAAACAAGAGTTCTAATTCAAGGTTTTGCTGTGAGGAGGGAAGTAGGTACCAGGCTTAAAGAGGTGCTAGTTTGTACTGGAGCAGGAGAAAACAGACCTACAGGAGGGGGTCAGGTCTCCAGAGAAATAAAGAAACCAACTATTTTGTCAAAACATTTGGAAAATTTGTGAGCAGGCACACTGTTGAGAAAATTACCAGTAGATATATAGAAAATCAGTAAATAAAAATGTAATTCAATGAATAGCTACAAGGAAATTAAAAGATATTACCAAATAGGTACTATTGGGTTCAGCCATAAACAATATTTGTATGGTCATAATAAAGATTGACTATTGATTTAATCCCAAACTGTGAGACAGAGGTTTTTTATTTTAAAAGGATAGGAAGAGTGGACATGGGATTGGGGAGTCTAAATTTCACCCACCACAGGAAGACAATAGATAATGTTTAAATTTTATAAATCTAACACATATGCAAGAGCACATTATTTAAAAATATAGTTATGAATGTGGAAAGAATTTCAGTGCAGCTGCCTCTGAGGAACAGAAATAGTAAGTGTAAAGGAGAAGCAAGGGACTGCTTGTTTTATAATCTTGCTTTATTACTTTTTTCTAATTTTGTATTATGAATTCAATCACACATGTATGAAAAATTCATATATAAAATTCACATATTTATGGCAGATTTTTAAAAATTTACTTTTAAAGATTTTGGGGTACCACCTGGTCCCATTCCTCTCTCCTTCCCAGGAAAATCTGTTATGTTTCAGACCCTTGCATGTTTTTTATACCATATTTATATAGCTTTACCTCTAATAATTAATGTTACACTGTTTCTGGACTTTCATACTTTACAGAAATAGCACCATACTGTACACATAATTTTGCAACTTACTTTTTCATTGCATACTGTATTCCTGAGGTTTAACCATGCTAAGGCTTACTTTTAGATCATTTTAACTGCTGCATATATTCAACTGAAAGGTTACACAATTTACATGTTTGTCCTCCTGTTGATGGACATTTGAATTGTTTCCAGCTTTAGTATCAATACAACAAAGAACATTCTTGTATGCATCCTGTGGAAAAATGGTGTGGGATTGCACAGCCCAGGGTCTGAATATTTAAATTTTACTAAATAGAACCAAATGAGCTCTTTAAAGACCTTTTCTAATGGTCATTATCATGGTTGATTTCAATCTTTTTTGAGGAAGATTCTTTTTGAATCTTCATGATAAGTATGTATTTGCTAAGTCAATATAGAACATAAAATTATTAGGAATTTAATATCACTTTTAAGTGGACTTTTAAAAAATTTATCACAAGATTATCTATATACTTTGCTGAGTGATTGGGTGTGTCTACCACAGAGCCCCAAGGTACCCTGCCCTGAACCTTTTTCAGCCTCAACTACAATGCCAGAGTACTCTCTGTGTGTGGAGCCCCAGGACCACCCCAGCTCCAGCCATGTCACCAGGCACACATAGTCCACACCAGGGATAACCAAACATAAGACCATTCCTTTAAGTTTAGGAGAGTAGCTATTCTGTCTAATCTATAGAAACAAACACAGAGTGTCAAGCAAAATGAGGAGACGAAATGCTCTAAATGAAAGAACAACAACAAAAAACTTAGAAAAGAGTACTAAATGAAGCAAGGATAACCAATATGCTTGATAAAGAGTTTGAAGTAATGATCATAAAAATGCTCACCAGACAGGAGAACAAGTAGAAAAACGCAGTGAGAACATCAACAAAGTAATAGAAGATACTAAAAAGAAGCAATCAGGGTTGAAGAATATAACTAAAGTGAAAAATACACTAGACAGAATCAACAGATTAGCAGATGCATGGATTAGTGATCTGGAAGATAGAGTAATGATAAGCACCCAAACTGTACTACAAAAAGAAAAAGGTGATTTTTTTAAAATGAAGATAAGTTAAGGGATCTGTTGGGCAATATCAAGCAAACATTCACATTAAAAGAATCCCAGAAGGAGGCGTGCCTGGGTAGCTCATTTAGTTGGGCATCTGCCTTTGGCTCAGATCATGATCCCAGGGACCTGGGATCGAATTCTGTGTCAGGGTCTCTGCTCATTGGGGAGTCTGTGTCTCCCTCTGTCCCTACCACTGCTCGTGATCCCTTCTCTCTCTCTCTCAAATAAATAAAATCTTTTAAAAAAATCCCAGAAGAGGCAGGGACAGAAAAATTCCCTAATCTAAGGAAGAAAATACACATCCAGTTTCAAGAAGCACAGAGAGTTCCAAACAAGATGAACCAAGGAGGTCCACATTGCAGCACATAATTTTGAAAGCAGCAAGAGAGAAGCAACCAGTTATATAAAAGCGAAACCCTATAAAGCTATCGGCTGATTTTTTTTTTAAATAGAAGCTTGGTAGGCCAGAAGAAAGCGGCACAATAGATTTAAAGTGCTGAAAGGAAAAAATTTGTGGCTAAGAATACTTCATTTGGCAAACTTATCATTCAGCATTAAAGGAGAGAGAATTTCCCAGACAAACAAAAGCTAAAGCAGCTCATCACCACTAAATGGGACTCTTAAGTGGAAAAGAAAAGGCTATAATTAGAAAATTATAAAAAGATGTAAAATATGACTATATATATATAGTCAATAAAAAAGTTTGAACACATTCTGAAATAACTTCTTAAGTGACCATCAAGTTAATACAGGCTGCTATTTATTTAGGGTGTTATATATAAACTTCATGGTTACTACAAACCTGTGACAGATACACAAAAAAATAAAGAGAAAAAAACAAGTGTGATACCACAGAGAGTTAACAAAAAAGAGCGGGAGAAGAAAAAAGGAAGAACAACAACCAGAAAACAATAAAATGGCTGCAAGTACATACCTATCAATAATTACTTTCAATGCTCCAATCAAAAGACATAGGGTGGAAGAATGGATAAAAAAAGTTACATGTTGCCTACAAAAGACTCAATTCAGACAGAAAGACACATTGAGACTGAAAGTGAAAAGATGGAAAAAGATATTCCATGCAAATAAAAAAAGTCATGGAGAAAGTACTTTAACAAAAGACAAAGAAGGGCACAACATAATGATAGAGAGATCAATCCAACAAGAGTAATGGCAATTGTAAATATATCTGGACCCAACATAGGAACATAAATACATAAAGAAAATATAAATGGACATAAAGGGATTAGTTGGTGGTAATACAATAATAGTAGGGTACATGAACACCCCATTTACATCAATGGATAGATCATCCAGGCAGAAAAGCAATAAAGAAACAATGCCTTTGAAAGACACATTGGACCACATGGAACATTCCATCCAAAAACAATAAAATATGAATTTTTTTCAGGTACACATGAAACATCACCCAGGATAGATGACATATTATCCCACAAAACAAGTCTCGTAGATCTAGGAAGATGGAAGTCATATCATGCATCTGTTCAGACCACAACAGTATAAAACTAGAAATCAATCACAAGAAAAAAATGGCAAATCCCACAAATATGTGGGGGTTAACCAACCAATAGGTCAATAAATCAAAGAGGATCAAAAAATACATAGAGACAAATAAAAATAAAAATACAACAGTCTAAAATCACTGGGATGTAGCAAAAGCAATGAACGCTTACGAGGGAAATTTACAGCGATACATGCCTACCTCAAGAAACAAGATGAATCTCAAATATTCTACCCTTACACTTAAAGGAACTAGAAAAAGAATAACAAACATAATGCAAAGTTAGTAGAAGGAAGAAAATAATAAAGATTAGAGTGGAAATAAATGAAACAGAGAATAATTTTAAAAATAGGAAAGATAAATGAAACCAAGAGCTCATTCTTTGAAAAGATAAAAAAAATAATAATACTAAACCTTGAGCCAGACTCATTGAAAGAAAAAGAATACCTAGATTTAAACAAACAAAACAAAATGGAAACGAAAGAGAACCACACCACAGAAATACAGAGGATTACAAAAGACTACTGTGAGTAATTATATGCCAACAAATTGGACAACCTAGAAGAAATGGATAAATTCCTAGGAACATACAGTCTTCCATAATTGAATTATGAAGAACAGAAAATATGAACAGACCAACAACTAGTAATGAAATTGAACTGATAATCAAAAGACTCCCAACAGCCAAGTCTAGGACAAGATGGGTTCACAGGTGAATTCTACCAATCATTTAAAGAAGACTTCATACCTATTCTCCACAAGCTATTCTAAAAAAAACAGAAGAGGAAAGAAAGCTTCCAAATACATTCTACAAGGCCAGCATTACCCTGATGCCAGAACCAGAGAAAGACACTATGAAAAAAGAAAGCTGTAGGTCAATACTCCTGATGAAAATAGATGCAGAAATCCTCAACAAAATATTAGCAAACCAAATTCAACAATTAAAGGATTATTCACCATGATCAAGCAGTATATATTCTGGGGATGCAAGATTGTTCAATATTCACAAGTGAATGAATGTGATAGGCCACATTAACAAAACAAAGGATCAAAATCATGATCATCTCCACCAATGCCAAAAGAAGATTTGAGAAACTCAACATCTGTTCATAATAATAATAAAAAAAAAAACCTCTGAACAAAGTAGGTTTAGAGGGAAGATAACATAATAAAGATCATATATGATCAACTAACATTATACTCATTGGTGAAAAACTGAGAACTTTTCCTCCAAAACGAGAAACAAAACAAGGCTGTCCACTCTCACCTTTTTTATTCAAAATAGCACTGAAAATCCTAGCTACAGCAATCACAAATATATGGCATCTGAATTGGTAAGAAAGAAGTTAAACTGTCACTATTTGCAGATGACATGATACTACCCATAGAAAACACTATTAAGAAAAAATTCTCATTTATAGTTGTACCAAAAAGAATAAAATGCCTAGGAATAGACCTAACTGAATAGGTAAAAGATCACTATAAAATACTAATGAAAGATACATAAACATGTATGACATAAGAAGATGACATAAACAAATGGAAAGCAAATGGAAAGATACTCCATGCTCATAGAGTGGAAGAATTAATATGGTTAAAATATCCATACTCCCTAAAGCAATCTACAAATTCACTGCAATACCTATCAAAATACCAATACATTTTTCACATAACTAGAATAATCCTAAAATGTATATGGAATCACAAAAGACCCCTAATAGTTAAAGCAATCTTGAGAAACAACAAAGCTTAGAAATATCACAATCCCAGATTTCAAAATATACTACAAATCTGCAGTAATCAAAACAGTTTGCTACTAGCACAAAAAAAAGACACAGATTGATATAACAGTATAGAGAACCTAGAAATAACCCCATGCTTATGTGGTCAGTTAATATATGACAAAATAAGCAAGAACATATAATGGGGGAAAGACAGTCTCTTCAATAAATGGTGTTGGGAAAACTGGACGACTTTCTTACACCTACACAAAAATAAACTCAAAATGGATAAAAGACCTAAATGTGAGACCTGAAACCAGAGAAGTCATAGAGGAAAACATAGGCAGTAATTTCTTTCACATTGGCTTTAGCCACATTTTTCTAGATACGTCCCCTCAGGCAAGGGAAACAAAAGCAAAAATAAACTGTTGGGACCAAACCAAAATAAAAAGATTTGCACAGTGAAGGAAATCATCATAAAAAAAAAAACAAAAAACAAAACCAAAAAGGCAACCTACCAAGTGGGACAAGAAGTTTGCAAATGATATCAATGATAAGAGGTTCTTTATATATCAGAAATATGTAAAGAACTCCTACAACTCAACACCAAAAGCAAGGAATAATCTGATCTGAAAATGGGCAGAGGACCTCAGTAAATATTTTTTTCCAAAAAACATACAGCTGTCCAACAGACACATGAAAAGATGCTCAACATCACCAATTCTCAGGGAAATGCAAATCAAGGAGGGCACATATTGCATGGTGCACTGGGTATTATATGCAAGTAATGAATCATGGAACTTTACATCAAAAACTTGGGATGTACTGTATGGTGACTAACATAACATAATAAAAAATTATTATTAAAAAAAAACCACAATGAGGTATCACTGGTCAGAATGGGTAGAATCAAAAAGACAAGAAATACCAAGTGTTGGAGAGAATGTGGGGAAAAAGGGACACTCCGGCACTGTTGGTGGGAATATAAACTGGTATGGCCACTATGGAAAACAGTGTTGAGTTTCCTCAATATATTAAAAGTAGAAATACCGTACGATCAGGTAATTGTACCACTGTGTATTTACCTGAAGAAAAAGAAACATTAATTCAAAAAGATATTTGTACCATGTTTATTACAGCATTACTTACAACAGCCAAGGTATGGAAGCAACTCAAGTGCCCACCGATAGATGAATCAATAAGGAATTGTTGGATGTACACACTGGAATATTACTCAGCCATAAAAAAGAATGAGCTCTTGTCATTTGTGACACCATGGATGGATCTAAAGGGTATAATGTGAAGTGAAATAATTTAGATAAAGACAAGTCATCACATGACTTCACTTATATGTGGAATCTAAAAAAAAAAAAAAACCAAAACACAAAAATAAACAGTCATAAATACAGAAAATGGTTGCCAGAAGGGAGGAGGATCAGGGGCTGGGCAAAATGGGTGAAGGGGGGGTGGGAGGCACTGGTTTCCAGTTATAAAATGAATAAATCATGAGGAAAAAGGCACAGCATAGGGAGTGTGATACCCGGAACAAATATAACACCTTGTGTCAACTCTACTTCAATGAAAAAGTGATTGGGTATGTCATGACCTGTATATTTAGTGGCCCATTCAAGGACAACATTAGATTCAAACATAAGCATCCTGAAAAATAAAAAAAACAAAAACCTGTTAAAAACAGTTTAAATAATATCTATAGCCTCCAGGAGAGGAGTCAAAAAGAGGGTCATTGATCACACATAGCAAACAGTCTTAAGATCCTCTGCCTCTGCTTTTTCCTCAGTTCCTTCATATCCTAGTCCGATCGTCTAACGTCCCCTGAACTTTCTCCAAACTTGACCTAAGGTGTTGTTTCTATGTCCTTGTCTCTCACCAGCTGCACCCCGATGAATCTCTCCCGATTCATTCTCTAAATGGCCTGTTTCCAGGCTATAGCTCTATACTTCCCTGAGTAGAACCACAAAGGCCCAGGGGTCAGCAATCCTCAACGTAGAAGAATTCTTACCCAAGATGCTGGGGTAGTGCAAAGCTGCCGGAATACATTGAGAGCCCATCGTATTGATGTGTGACCACCATTTTGTCAGTCCATGACAAGGTTAGCAATTTTCAGTAACTCTTCAGCCTCAAGGGTCCCTGACCTATGATAGAAACTACTACCTCATCTTCTACCTGTCTTGAAATATCTGCAGGACCCGGCTAAATCATTTACATGGTGTTTGGTGACAGTACAGGGTAGCAACAATTTCTAAATCCAAACTCCTACTGAAACATGCCCCCTCCAATAAATCAATGTTCTTAGCTTGACTAATTTACTGACTCACCTGGCTGGGAAAAGAAGGTCATGGACAGCATTGGAGTGGATTCAAACTGATCGAACCACCAAACAAACAAAAACAGAAAGCATTTCAGTGTTTATTTGCCCCACAAATTGGTCAGTTTTCCATATTTTTTCTTATTTTTACAACAATATCTACTGCCTCACATCCAGCACTCTGTACAATTTATGTGACAATACTGGAAATCTCAGCAGAATAAAAGTTAAAAGCTTGAGGAGGGATACAGGAGGAAGAAAGGGCAGGAATAAAGTATCTCATTTATGAGAACTAGAGTGCTAGTACCTCACTGTTTTAGCCAAAACAGGAAAACCATGCTTGTCCCAACTTAAAACCTAAGTCTGTAGCATTCTAAAACATAAAGTGACAATTTTCTAGGCCTTCTAATATATTGGAAAATGTCCTCTTGGTTCCCTAGAAGATAACCAACCAAGAAGGAAAATAATCAAGAGTACAAAGAGATAATAAACACATATATACATGTATTACCATGTGCTGTGTGGGAGCAGGGGGGCAGTGCAGTAAGGAAGAACACTAAACCAGATGTCAGAAGTTGTGCCTTAAGACTGGGCTTTCCCACTAAATGGTCTGGGTGCCAGTAGCAATTCTGTTTATCTTTCTAAGGGAATTTTGGCTAGGCGATCCCTAAGGTTCTCTGCAACTCCACAATTCACAATTCCCCTTTGGAGTCATACTCAGCCATTTAACCTTAATTTTTTTTTAAGATTTTATTTTATTTATTTGACGGATAGAGAGAGAGCACAAGAAGGCAGAGCAGCAGGCAGAGGGAGAGGGAGAAGCAGACTCCCTGCCGAGCAGGGAGCCTGACATGGGGCTAGATCCCAGGACCCTGGGATAATGACCTGAGCTGAAGGCAGACACTTAACTGACTCAGCCACCCAGGCATCCCTAACCTTAATTCCTAAAAAGGTAAACACAACAGAAAGAGCATTACATTTGGAGTCAGAAGAAAGGGGTTTATATCCCAGCTATGCCCTCAGTTGTATGATCTTGGGCAAGTCATTGCCTCCTTCTCTTCTTTTTACTCTTTACTATTATTACTTCCTCAATATGTAATATTTTTCTTACAGTGTTGCTGAGAGGGGTGTATATAATAACATTCTAAATGACGAAATACTATGCAAATTTTGGTCATTAATATTTGCATGGCTCTGTTAACAGAATTATTGTATTGATAGTGAGATAATAATATATTGAAATTTTCCAAGATAAGGTTAGTGTATAATATTCCTCCTCCCCCCAAAAATCATTTGAACAGACCCAGTGGCCAAAATTGTGGAATATTCTTTTTTTTTAATAATATTTATTTTGTTATATTAGTCACCATACAGTACATCCCCAGTTCTTGATGCAATGTTCCATGATTCATTACTTGCATATAACACCCAGTGCACCATGCAATATGTGCTCTCCTTAATACCCATCACTGGCCTATCCCAATATTCTTTTGATTAATTATTCTATTTTAAAAATCTGAACTAATTTCCATAGCAAGAAAATAGGAAAGATCATCAGCAATATCTCTTCAAGTAATTAAAGACTTATTATTATAGCTTCATTTTTAATTAAATAGGCAAGGGAATAGTGTCTTAGTTCCAGCTGCTAAAGCAAAGTATCACAGATTGGGTGGCTTATCAATAGAAATGTATTTTTCACAGATCTGGAGCTGAAAGTCTGAGATCAGGGTGCCAGCATGGTTGGGTGCTGGTGAGGAGAACCCTCTTGAAGGTTGCAGACTGCTGACTTCTCACTGTATCTGTCACAAGGCAGAAAAAGAGCAAGCTAGCCCTCTGGTCTTTTCTTATGAGGGCACTAATTCCATTCTTTAGGGCTCCACCCTCCTGACCTACTCACCTCCCAAGGGTCCCACCTCCAGTTACCACCATACTGGGGACTAGATTTCAACATACGAATTTGGAGGAGACACAACATGCAGCCTGTAACAAACAGTGTTATACCAAAGAGAGACAATTCAGCAAATTCAAATATGCTGATGTCATTTGAAAAAGTCTACGATGAAAATCTTCCATTTCTATGCTATTTATTTATCTAAGTTTAGGAGTGGAAAAGTTCTATCTAGATGTTGATTTCCCCTTCACCTTCAGAACCTTTGGACTTTTTTTTCTCTCCAGATTCCTAAATTATTTTGCTCAACCTTCACTGTCTGTCTGACCAAGAGTCACCAAGAGATATTTACTCCGGGGGGGGGGGGGAATAAATTAAAAGAAGGCAGTGGCTGCTGTCTTCACATGGAAAGTTATGCAAATGTTCATCTGTTCTTTTGAAGCCTCGAACATCCTGTGGGACCAACAGTGTCTTTGCCAGAATTCATCATCCTACCATTTAAAGTGAAGGTGCATTTACCTGTAGCTTGAAGGAAGCTAGCCAACAGTTTTCAGTATCAGAATGATCAGAAAGTGTTTCCAATTACTAAATCTCATGGTGGAAATGTGGTTCTTTGGGGCTACTAGAAGTGTCACTCACTCCACTGAGATTTCCTCTTACTGCCCCACAAGGTGGGGGTGGATTGAAGCAATCTCAGACAGGGAAGCCTTGGAGACAGAGAAAAGAACACAACGAACTGGAGGAAAAAAGGTGGCGGAAGAGTAGGGGACCCTATTTCAGCTGGTCCCCTGAATCGAGCTGGATATCTACCAGACCATACTGAACACCCACGAAATCAGCCTGAGATGTAGGAAGATGCATCTGGATCTCTACAAATGAACATCTCCGGTGCTGGGTATTGAGGTACGAAGTGGGGAGCTGTGAATCTGTGCACAGATATCAGAAGATAAACGGAAGGGGGAGGGAGCCGCCAAGCTGGGGCGCCAGGAAGCAGTAGCCTCCTGCACTGGGGAGCGGGCTGGACTCGGGACTGGTAGCTGCCAGGAAACCAGACTGAGCCAGGAGTTCTGGAGCACGCACTCAAACCAGTCTGAAACCAGGAGCTCAGGAGCACGCATGCAACCAGACTGGAAACTGGAACTTCAGAGTGCTTGTGAACCAGACTGAAACCGGGAGCTCCGGAGTGTGAGCAGGACCCAGGGGCGGCTGGCGGTGTTAGAAGCACAAAGCGCGGAGACCTGCCAGCCCTGGGAGTGAGGACTGGGAGAATGGCTGTGGGGCACACAACCGGAGATGCTGGGGTTTTTTTTAGCAGCACTGACAGAAATGGAGTTAGAGTGGCCAAGAGAGCTCAGTGGAGAGCAGACTGCGATTGCTCTGTTCTGAGACAGAGGTTTGATAGGATCACTGCTGCTCTGACCCTCTAAAGAGTCACAGAAAGCCCCCAGGGAAAGCTGCCAGAGAACAAAAGCCTGGAAAAACCAGTTCACGCTGTGCCCATCCCTCCCTCCCCACAGAGGCAGGGCAACTCTACCCAAACAGGGTTGCCTGAGTATCAGTGCAGCAGGCCCCTTCCCCAGAAGGCAGGCTGAAAAAACAAGAAGCCCACATCCCTAAGGTCCCTATAAAACAAGTGCACACTGCCTGGGTCCTGGTCAATAATTTGGGCTCTGTGCATCCCTGCAACCTCTCCTCATCAGAATGACGAGGAGGAGAAACCCTCAGCAAAGAAAGGACACAGAGACTGTGGCCTTTGCCATAGAACTGATGGATATGGATATAACCAAATTGCCAGAAATGGAGTTCAGAGTAACAACGGTCAAGATGATGTGTAGGCTTGAAAAAAATATTAACGAAAATATAGAATCTCTAAGGGCTGAAATGAGAAAAAATCTGGCAGAAATTAAGAATGCTAAATGCTAAAATTCAGTCTAAACCAGATGCTCTGACGGCCAGGGTAAATGAGGCAGAAAAGAAAAAATTAGTAAATTAGAGGATGAGATGATAGAAAAGAAGAAAAGAGAAGAAGCATGGCTTAAACAACTCCACTTTCAAGAAAAAAAGATTACTGACTAAATGAAACATTCCAATGTCAGAATCATCAGCATCCCCGAGGGGGTGGAGAAAGAGAGAGGTCTAGAAGAGATATTTGAGCAAAATGTAGCTGAGAACTTCCCTAATCTGGTGAAGGAAACAAGCATTCGTGTCCAAAAGGCAGAGAGGACCCCTCCCAAGATCAATGAGAACAGACTGACACCATGGAATATAATAGTACAATTCACAAATCTTAGATCCAAGGAAATATTCTTGAAAGCAGTGAGGGGGAAGAGATTCCTCATGTACAGAGGAAGGAACATCAGAATAATGTCAGACCTGTCTACAGAAACCTGGCAAGCCAGAAAAGCTGGCAAGACATATTCAGAGCACTAGGTGAGAAGAACATGCAGCCAAGGATACTTTATCCAGCAAGGTTGTCATTGAGAATGGATGGAGAGACAAGGACATTCCAAGACCGGCAGAAATTGAAAGAATATGTGACCACCAAGCCAGCCCTGCAAGAAATATAAAGGGGGGGTTCCATAAAAGTAAAAAGACCCCAAGAGTGATGCAGAACAGAAATTTACAATCTATAGAAACAAAGACTTCACAGGCAACATGACAACATTAAAATCATATCTCTCAATAATCACTCTTAATGTGAATAGCCTAAATGCTCCCATAAAATGCCACAGGGTTGCAGATCGATTAAAAAGACATGACCCATTCATTTGCTGTCTAAAATAGACTCATTTTGAACCTGAAGATACATCCAGACTGAAAGTGAAGGGATGGAAAACCATTTTTCATGCCAATGGACCTCAAAAGAAAGCTGGGGTAGCAATTCACAGACAGATTAGATTTTAAACTAAAGACTGTAGTTAGAGATACAGAAGGATACTATATTATTCTTAAAGGGTGTATCCAACAAGAAGATCTGACAATTATAATTATCTATGCCCCCAACAGAGGAACAGCTAGATACACAAGCCAACTCTTAACTAGAATAAAGAGACATATAGATAAGAATACGTTAATAGCAGGGGACCTCAACACTCTGCTTTCAGGAACAGACAGATCACCTAAGCAGAAAATCAACAAAGAAACAAGAGCTTCAATCACAAGGAAAAATTTGGAAGAAACTCAAACACTTGGAAACTAAGAACCATCGTGCTCAAAAATGATTGGGTAAACCAGGAAATTAAAAATCAGTTTAAACAATTTCTGGAGACCAATGAGAATGAAAACACATTGGTCCAAAACCTGTGGGACACTGCAAAGGTGGTACTAAAGGGAAAATATATAGCCATCCAAGCCTCACTCAAAAGAATAGAAAAACCTAAAATGCAGTTTTTATATTCTCACCTCAAGAAGCTGGAGCTAGGACAGAAGAATAGGCCTAACCCATGCACGAGAAGGCAGGTGATCAAGATTAGAGCAGAGATCAATGAATTAGAAACAAGGAGCACAGTAGAGCAGATCAACAGAACTAGAAGCTTGCTCTTTGAAAGAATAAATAAGATCGATGAGCCACTGGCCAGACTTACTCAAAAGAATAGAGAAAGGACCCAAATTAATAAAATTATGAATGAAAGGAGAGAGATCATAACCAACACCAATGAAATAGGAAGGATCATTAGAAACTTTTATCAACAGCTTTATGCAATAAATTAAACAACCTGGAAGGAATGGATGCCTTCTTGGAAACCTATAAACTACCAAGACTGAAACAGGAAGAAATTGATTATTTAAACAGACCAATTAATAATGAAGAGATTGAAGCAGTGATCAAAAACCTCCCCAAAAACAAGAGTCCAGGGCCTGACGGATTCCCCAGGGAATTCTACCAAACATTCAAAGAAGAAATAATAACTATTCCCCTGAAGCTGTTTCAAAAAATGGAAACAGAAGGAAAACTACCAAACTCATTCTATGAGGCCAGTATTACCTTGATCCCCAAACCAGGCAAAGACCCCATCAAAAAGAATTATAGACCAATATCCCTGATGAATATGGATGCCAAAATTCTCAACAAGATCCTAGCTAATAGGATCCAACAGTACATTAAAAGGATTATCCATCATGACCAAGTGGGATTCATCCCTGGGATGCAAGGATGGTTCAACATTCACAAATCTATCAGTGTCATAGATTTTTATCAACAAGAAAAAAGCCAAAAATCATATGATTCTCTCAATAGATGCAGAAAAAGCATTTTACAAAATACAGCATCCTTTCCTGATTAAAACCCTTCAGAGTGTAGGGATAGAGGGTACATTCCTCAGTCTCATAAAAACCATCTATGAAAAGCCTACAGCAAATATCATTCTCAATGGGGAAAAGCTAGAAGCCTTTCCCTTAAGATTAGGACCATGACAAGGACGCCCACTCTTGCCATTATTATTCAACAGAGTACTAGAAGTCCTTGCAACAGCAATCAGACAACAAAAAGGGATAAAAGGTATCCAAATTGGCAAAAAAGAAGTCAAACTGTCTCTCTTTGCAGATGACATGATACTCTATATGGAAAACCCAAGGACTCCACCCCCAAACTACTAGATGTTATAGAGCAATTCAGTAATGTGGTGGGATACAAAATCAATGCTCAGAAATCAGTTGCATTTCTATACACAAACAGTGAGACTGAAGAAAGAGAAATTAGGGAATCCATTCCACTTACAATGCACCAAAAATCATACGTTATCTCGGAATTAACTTAACCAGAGATGTAAAGGATCTATATTCTAGAAACTAGTTTCTGCACAGCAAAGGAAATAGTCATCAAAACAAAGAGGCAGCCCACAGAATGGGAGAAGATATTTGCAAATGACACTACAGATAAAAGACTAGTATCCAAGATCTACAAATAACTTCTCAAAGTCAATACACGAGAAGAAAATAAGCAAATCATAAAATGGGCAGAAGATATGAACAGACACTTTTCCAATGAAGATGTAAAAATGGCTGACAGACACATGAAAAAATGTTCAAAATCATTAGCTATCAGGGAAATTCAAATCAAAACCATATTGAGATACCACCTTACACCAGTTAGAATGGAAAAAATTGACAAGGCAGGAAACAACAAATGTTGGAGAGGATGTGGAGAAAGGGGAACCCTCTTACACTGTTGGTGGGAATGCAAGTGGGTACAGCCACTTTGGAAAACAGTGCGGAGATCCCTTAAAAAGTTAAAATTAGAGCTACCCTATGATCCAGCAATTGCACTACTGGGTATTTACCTCAAAGATACAGATGTAGTGAAGAGAAGGGCCATATGCACCCCAATGTTCATAACAGCACTGTCCACAATAGTTAAACTGTGGAAGGAACCAAGATGCCCTTTGACAGATGAATGGATAAAGAAGATATGATCCATATATACAATTGAATATTACTCAGCCATCAGAAAGAACGATTTGCAGCAACATGGACGGGACTGGAGGAGATTATGCTAAGTGAGATAAGTCAAGCAGAGAAAGATAATTATCATATGGTTTCACTCATTTGTGGAACATAAGAAATAGCAGGGAGATCAGTAAGAGAAGGAAGAGAAGAATGAAGGGGGGTAAGCAGAAGGGGGAATGAACCACGAGAGACTATGGACACTGGGAAACAAACTGAGGG
>NW_024424008.1:16411266-16413618 GCF_017311325.1 Ursus maritimus | reverse complement strand
CTGAAGCTGTTTCAAAAAATGGAAACAGAAGGAAAACTACCAAACTCATTCTATGAGGCCAGTATTACCTTGATCCCCAAACCAGGCAAAGACCCCATCAAAAAGAATTATAGACCAATATCCCTGATGAATATGGATGCCAAAATTCTCAACAAGATCCTAGCTAATAGGATCCAACAGTACATTAAAAGGATTATCCATCATGACCAAGTGGGATTCATCCCTGGGATGCAAGGATGGTTCAACATTCACAAATCTATCAGTGTCATAGATTTTTATCAACAAGAAAAAAGCCAAAAATCATATGATTCTCTCAATAGATGCAGAAAAAGCATTTTACAAAATACAGCATCCTTTCCTGATTAAAACCCTTCAGAGTGTAGGGATAGAGGGTACATTCCTCAGTCTCATAAAAACCATCTATGAAAAGCCTACAGCAAATATCATTCTCAATGGGGAAAAGCTAGAAGCCTTTCCCTTAAGATTAGGACCATGACAAGGACGCCCACTCTTGCCATTATTATTCAACAGAGTACTAGAAGTCCTTGCAACAGCAATCAGACAACAAAAAGGGATAAAAGGTATCCAAATTGGCAAAAAAGAAGTCAAACTGTCTCTCTTTGCAGATGACATGATACTCTATATGGAAAACCCAAGGACTCCACCCCCAAACTACTAGATGTTATAGAGCAATTCAGTAATGTGGTGGGATACAAAATCAATGCTCAGAAATCAGTTGCATTTCTATACACAAACAGTGAGACTGAAGAAAGAGAAATTAGGGAATCCATTCCACTTACAATGCACCAAAAATCATACGTTATCTCGGAATTAACTTAACCAGAGATGTAAAGGATCTATATTCTAGAAACTAGTTTCTGCACAGCAAAGGGAAATAGTCATCAAAACAAAGAGGCAGCCCACAGAATGGGAGAAGATATTTGCAAATGACACTACAGATAAAAGACTAGTATCCAAGATCTACAAATAACTTCTCAAAGTCAATACACGAGAAGAAAATAAGCAAATCATAAAATGGGCAGAAGATATGAACAGACACTTTTCCAATGAAGATGTAAAAATGGCTGACAGACACATGAAAAAATGTTCAAAATCATTAGCTATCAGGGAAATTCAAATCAAAACCATATTGAGATACCACCTTACACCAGTTAGAATGGAAAAAATTGACAAGGCAGGAAACAACAAATGTTGGAGAGGATGTGGAGAAAGGGGAACCCTCTTACACTGTTGGTGGGAATGCAAGTGGGTACAGCCACTTTGGAAAACAGTGCGGAGATCCCTTAAAAAGTTAAAATTAGAGCTACCCTATGATCCAGCAATTGCACTACTGGGTATTTACCTCAAAGATACAGATGTAGTGAAGAGAAGGGCCATATGCACCCCAATGTTCATAACAGCACTGTCCACAATAGTTAAACTGTGGAAGGAACCAAGATGCCCTTTGACAGATGAATGGATAAAGAAGATATGATCCATATATACAATTGAATATTACTCAGCCATCAGAAAGAACGATTTGCAGCAACATGGACGGGACTGGAGGAGATTATGCTAAGTGAGATAAGTCAAGCAGAGAAAGATAATTATCATATGGTTTCACTCATTTGTGGAACATAAGAAATAGCAGGGAGATCAGTAAGAGAAGGAAGAGAAGAATGAAGGGGGGTAAGCAGAAGGGGGAATGAACCACGAGAGACTATGGACACTGGGAAACAAACTGAGGGCTTTAGAGGGGAGGGAAGTGGGGGATTAGGATAGGCCGGTGATGGGTATTAAGGAGGGCACCTATTGCATGGAGCACTGGGTGTTATATGCAAACAATGAATCATGGAACACTACATCAAAAACTAAGGATGTATTGTATGGTGACTTACATAAAATAATAAAAAAGCTTAAAAAATACTAATGATGTACTGTATGATAACCAACATAACATAATAAAAAATTAAAAAAAAAAAAAAGAACTCAACAAACTCTCATGGTGCCCTTCCTTTCTCCCTTTCAGAATGGAATAAAACTTTGAATAAATGAAATGCTCCCAGAGAGGATTTTAATTGGATTGTTTGGCTACTGAGTGAATAGGGAGGAACCCATTTCTTCCCCCAGCTCCTGGCTGAAAACATGTTCCCAAAGAAGAGGGCCAATTTCCTGGCTAGATCCAAGTTTTGATTCGGTGGCAAACATTTTTGGGGAAACCCATGTCTTAGCATGGTCATAATCTAAAGAATAAAGTCAATAGTGGAGGGTGAGGTAAGGCTCAGAGGCTATTCACCTGAAAGAAACCTCCTTCATGGATTTTAGCCTCCCTAGAAGGGCAAAGATGATGGA
>NW_024424008.1:16348234-16411256 GCF_017311325.1 Ursus maritimus | reverse complement strand
CTGAAGCTGTTTCAAAAAATGGAAACAGAAGGAAAACTACCAAACTCATTCTATGAGGCCAGTATTACCTTGATCCCCAAACCAGGCAAAGACCCCATCAAAAAGAATTATAGACCAATATCCCTGATGAATATGGATGCCAAAATTCTCAACAAGATCCTAGCTAATAGGATCCAACAGTACATTAAAAGGATTATCCATCATGACCAAGTGGGATTCATCCCTGGGATGCAAGGATGGTTCAACATTCACAAATCTATCAGTGTCATAGATTTTTATCAACAAGAAAAAAGCCAAAAATCATATGATTCTCTCAATAGATGCAGAAAAAGCATTTTACAAAATACAGCATCCTTTCCTGATTAAAACCCTTCAGAGTGTAGGGATAGAGGGTACATTCCTCAGTCTCATAAAAACCATCTATGAAAAGCCTACAGCAAATATCATTCTCAATGGGGAAAAGCTAGAAGCCTTTCCCTTAAGATTAGGACCATGACAAGGACGCCCACTCTTGCCATTATTATTCAACAGAGTACTAGAAGTCCTTGCAACAGCAATCAGACAACAAAAAGGGATAAAAGGTATCCAAATTGGCAAAAAAGAAGTCAAACTGTCTCTCTTTGCAGATGACATGATACTCTATATGGAAAACCCAAGGACTCCACCCCCAAACTACTAGATGTTATAGAGCAATTCAGTAATGTGGTGGGATACAAAATCAATGCTCAGAAATCAGTTGCATTTCTATACACAAACAGTGAGACTGAAGAAAGAGAAATTAGGGAATCCATTCCACTTACAATGCACCAAAAATCATACGTTATCTCGGAATTAACTTAACCAGAGATGTAAAGGATCTATATTCTAGAAACTAGTTTCTGCACAGCAAAGGAAATAGTCATCAAAACAAAGAGGCAGCCCACAGAATGGGAGAAGATATTTGCAAATGACACTACAGATAAAAGACTAGTATCCAAGATCTACAAATAACTTCTCAAAGTCAATACACGAGAAGAAAATAAGCAAATCATAAAATGGGCAGAAGATATGAACAGACACTTTTCCAATGAAGATGTAAAAATGGCTGACAGACACATGAAAAAATGTTCAAAATCATTAGCTATCAGGGAAATTCAAATCAAAACCATATTGAGATACCACCTTACACCAGTTAGAATGGAAAAAATTGACAAGGCAGGAAACAACAAATGTTGGAGAGGATGTGGAGAAAGGGGAACCCTCTTACACTGTTGGTGGGAATGCAAGTGGGTACAGCCACTTTGGAAAACAGTGCGGAGATCCCTTAAAAAGTTAAAATTAGAGCTACCCTATGATCCAGCAATTGCACTACTGGGTATTTACCTCAAAGATACAGATGTAGTGAAGAGAAGGGCCATATGCACCCCAATGTTCATAACAGCACTGTCCACAATAGTTAAACTGTGGAAGGAACCAAGATGCCCTTTGACAGATGAATGGATAAAGAAGATATGATCCATATATACAATTGAATATTACTCAGCCATCAGAAAGAACGATTTGCAGCAACATGGACGGGACTGGAGGAGATTATGCTAAGTGAGATAAGTCAAGCAGAGAAAGATAATTATCATATGGTTTCACTCATTTGTGGAACATAAGAAATAGCAGGGAGATCAGTAAGAGAAGGAAGAGAAGAATGAAGGGGGGTAAGCAGAAGGGGGAATGAACCACGAGAGACTATGGACACTGGGAAACAAACTGAGGGCTTTAGAGGGGAGGGAAGTGGGGGATTAGGATAGGCCGGTGATGGGTATTAAGGAGGGCACCTATTGCATGGAGCACTGGGTGTTATATGCAAACAATGAATCATGGAACACTACATCAAAAACTAAGGATGTATTGTATGGTGACTTACATAAAATAATAAAAAAGCTTAAAAAATACTAATGATGTACTGTATGATAACCAACATAACATAATAAAAAATTAAAAAAAAAAAAAAGAACTCAACAAACTCTCATGGTGCCCTTCCTTTCTCCCTTTCAGAATGGAATAAAACTTTGAATAAATGAAATGCTCCCAGAGAGGATTTTAATTGGATTGTTTGGCTACTGAGTGAATAGGGAGGAACCCATTTCTTCCCCCAGCTCCTGGCTGAAAACATGTTCCCAAAGAAGAGGGCCAATTTCCTGGCTAGATCCAAGTTTTGATTCGGTGGCAAACATTTTTGGGGAAACCCATGTCTTAGCATGGTCATAATCTAAAGAATAAAGTCAATAGTGGAGGGTGAGGTAAGGCTCAGAGGCTATTCACCTGAAAGAAACCTCCTTCATGGATTTTAGCCTCCCTAGAAGGGCAAAGATGATGGACCTTGTGCCAGGAGCCTTATTTCTGTTTACGCCTTCTATCTTTATGACCACCCATACAGGCAGGTTACTCAAACATTCCACAAATTTTTAAAAAATCCCTTTGTAGGCAGTCCCTAATGACAAACTGAATAAAATAGTCTCTGTCTTCGTCCTTATAGTATGGCAAAACAGACATGCTAATAGCTACAGGTGCAATGAGCTGAGAAAGAAGTGTGGGGTGTTCTAAGAGAATACACAATGAATAGGAATTACCTGGGCAAATATGGGGAAGATGTGAGGGGCAGAACAGTTATTATCCTTTTTGGCAGATAGTACAGTGAAGCCCCAACAGATTAATTACCCCACTAGCAAGAGAAGAGACGGAATCCAGATCCAGATTCCTGTTCTTCAAATTGCAGGTACTCAGAGATGCCCATCTGAGACTCAGGGCACAGCCTATTTGTCTAGTCCTGTGTAGGTAAAAGAAGCAAGGTGCCTGGGAGCCACTGTCCTCAGATTTTTCTCCTAAGTTGGAGAAGACTGAGGAGGAAAAAAATTTGGTCAACTTCATTTAACACATAAAGCAGATAATATCTATTTAATATGTTTTCTAGAAGTAGTACTAAAAAGGAATAATGTATTACTAGTTGGGACTTCACAATCAGAATTCTGAGAGCACTCAAGACTTGAACTCGGGGCAAGGTTGGGAAGATGAGCTGTCTCACCCAGCAGCCCCACTTCCAGAGTTTGTGTCCATGGGACCTATATCCTAACCCAGAAGGCTCTTGGTCACCCCGCATCCCAGACGCCCACAGTATGGGCAAATGCTACATCAGCCTCTTGCCAATCTCACAACTCAGGCATGTTTCTTCCAGGACCTGAGAGTCATCTTTTTGAAATATAGTTACCAAGGAAGGTAAAATGCCCAGTCTTCCAGTTTCTTAGGAGGAGCAGAGCCTAACTTCAACAATAACCTGATTCCAAATTCCAAAGCATACTTCCAGTCACCTCTGTAGGAGATTATTAGCAAATCTATCTTGAAAACATGAATGTAATGGGTTGCATCTACTTCGCTATATAACAGAGTGAGATTTCTTTCTGTCTTTGCAATTTCTTTAAGGGATGGCCTGTGGTGTGCATCACATTCTGCTTTAATGCTTATTCAATAGTAAAGCTGTTGGCTTTCCCTTCTATCCTTTGTGGAAAAGTGTTCTGATTTGGGAGATTGTGTTTTTAATGATAGTTCTCCAATACTGCCCACCATTTTCCCACTGATAGGAAGAGGTGAATTTTATGACTGCTTAGAGTCCAGACAGAATGTTGACCTTTCACCAGGTTTGAGAAATGGAAGAGTGAATTGTTCCCGTAGAATCACGTGGCAGGCAATTTTCAGCAGCATGTTTAACCACCCTCTCAGAGCACAGGGTCAAGAACAGCCTGAATCCCTTGTCAATCTCCCTCAGTGACAATTTAATAAAAACCAGAATTTAAATTAAAAAGATGAAAGTATCTCCCTTGCATGGCCAGGGCAGTTACAGAAGGAAGAAAATGAAGGCAGGCTCCCAAATCTACCAAAAGGATTGGGAAGGAAAGCTTTGGAAAGGTCCTGAACAACATTTCCAGGCTTGTTGCTGATGTTCTTTTCCCTGCAATGCTTAACAGCTGTCTACAACTAAGCAAGCCCTGTGCACGTCTATGAGACCAGCAGCACAGAGTGCAGCAGAGGCTTTGCTGACAAACGGTGGTGCAGAGACCCCCAAATGTTGGGGGTAGCTGTAAAGAGGAAGAGAAGAAACCCGAATGCCTGAGGCTTCCAAAAGAGGAAAGGAGAGCCCCGGGGGAAGGTGAACGTCTTTGTGACCAGGGGACAGTGCCCATTTCACAGAGAGCTCTGCTGGGACACTGGGAAAACCCCTCAGGTCCGCTCACCTCCAGGTTGAAATGCTGGATTTTCTACCATCAGGACTTGGTGGCTTTGGTTTTTGATCTGATCCTTGCTCAGAGGACGAGTATTGTTTATCGAGCACTTGGTATGTGCCTAGCATCTGAGGAGGACTCCAAAGCTCAGGCACACACTTTGTTTTGGAAGTAAGATAGATGGATAGATAGACAGATGATAGATAGATGATAGATAGATAGATAGATAGATAGATAGATAGATAGATAGATAGATGATAGATCTACCTATCTGGACTCCTAGATCTTTGTGTTCTGGTCTTCGTTCACAATGTTCCCTCTTCGTACAGGCTGTCATGACCACCCATCTAAAGTAGTGATTTTGTCTCTCACTGTTACAACATCCTTAAGTCATTCTCTTTATAGCTCTTATTCCTACTGGGGAAACCCATCTGTCTCATTCTCTGCTATGTCCCAAGGGTTAAGAGCAGTGCCCAGGACTCAGAACAGGCACTTGGGAGCTATTTGTTTGTTTAATTCATTAAGTGATGGCAAGTGCCCAAAGGACAAGAGAGTCTTTTTGAGTTACAGGGAAGTGAAGAGAAAGCACAGGGCACTGCTGTTTGTGGACAAAAAAAGAGGGGAAAATGATTTTAAAAATATAAACAACTTTTTTCATTTCCCAGTTTTGCCCAGGGCTGCTAATGGCACTGATGGAAATAGTTTTTAGTCAGGACTCCTATAAATGCAGGGTTGCTTCACTCTGCTGTCCCCCAGCCAGGAAGAAACCGCTCCTCTAACTTCCCTGGTTGCCCTGTACCTCCCCTATGTCACTTGGCATCACTGCACTCAAGTCACCTTCCTGCATGTTTGTGTTGCTCCGAGGACCCCTCCTGGGTCTGAGTCCACTTGTTCCCCTCCCCTGTCCCTCCATCCCCCGCCTCATGGCCTGACCAGAGGTCAAGGTCAGTGTTACAAATGTGCCCTGGATGCACTGCCACAAGGCATACTCCAAATCTAACCTTGCAAAATAAATGCCTGCAAAAATAAAATAGTTAACGTAATCTTGCTTTCTTGTCATTTACTTTTCTCATCAAAAGTGTAACCAGAAAGAAAGAAAGAAAAAAAGAGAGAGAATAAGATGACACCTGATTTAATTGAAGCCACCAGCAGATGGTTCTGGTTGACTGGGGTTTTTTGGTAGGCTGTCTTTAGGAAAGACCCTATCACACAGGCTTCCTAGTATTTCCTTCCATGCCCCAGGGCTAAGTGCTTGGGGAACATATGCTCTTTTTGAGAACTCTAGTCTGTCTGCTCTGGGAATTCTTCCAAATTCCCACTAGTAGTGCTCATTATGACTCTATTTCCTCGTAAAAATACCATAAGGGTAACAACACCACATATTTTTATAGCCTTTTACAATTCACAAAGCACCTTGACATCCATGGTCTCATCTTTATCACAGGCTGTTTGCTCCTTGGAAAAGAGAGTCTTCATTTGGAATCTAGATTCCAGAGGGCAAGGGAGGATGTACAATCCCTTCTGAAAGGAGGATAAGGAATGGACAAATCCTAACACAGTTTCTCATGAGATAGCAAGAGTAATGCATCTGTGCCCCCAACACCAGTTAGCTTGAGGGCTGGTGCCATGCGGTGTCATTATTAATAATGGCTACCGTTGACCTAGCCCCTGCCAGGTACCATGCCCTAAGAAAGGTTACAAAATCCCATGTTATCGGTATGGATTTACTGAGGACATTGGGAAATGAAAGGCTTTTTTAAAACCAAAGCCTAGGCCAAAGCCCACCATATGTGCAACAGAAGAATGATATTTCTCTGCGAAGTGATGAACAGTCACGGCTGTATCCTCTCAGATCTTCTCTTTCCTCCCTTCACTGATCACTCTTGCAGCCATGGGGACAACTCTGGGGACTGTCCAGGGGTATGCAGAGCACAACTGGAAAATGGTGTGGAGAAGGCCTTGGCCGAGAGAAGCACCAGAGAGGGAGAAGTGAAAGGAAAACAGGAAGGTGGTGGAGAAGCCACTTTCCTGGGTGACACTCCAGCTGCTCAGAGAGTGAGGGGCTCAGCTAATGGAACCTCCTTGTGTCCCCCCAGCACCCTTTCCCATCTAGACACCTGCTGCTGGGAGTGGCAGTCATCCTGGGCACTTGCCATGTCTCTCCACGTGAATGCCACTGTGGAGGCAGAAAGGAAGTCATGTAAGTCTGCCTGTTTCCCATCTCCTGGCATTCTCGAGTCCTTGTAAAAGGCACCCAGGCCAGCTGAGAGCTCTGCCTGCAGACTTCGGGGAACCTTGAGAAGTCTGACCTCCTTGCATCTCTCTCCATCATGCTGGGCCCGGAAGACACTGATTTAGCAGAAACATGGATGGCTTGGGGAACTGACCTTACCCCAACTTCCACAGCAACTCTCCACAGAGTTTGGCGAAGACTCAGGAGCTTGAGTCTATCTATCATACTCGCCTTTCATTTCCCAGACAGCCTCCCAGGGGGTTTTCCTACCTTGTCAGTGCTAATAGAGCATTGTTAGAGGGCCCTTCCAGTTTCTGCCCTCCCTACAACACAACCCACTAGAATCACAACACTGAAAATGCATAAATTAAAGCCTGGTCTTTGAACATCATGTTATCATTAAAAGCATATTTGGAATTGGGTGTACATAAAAATATAGCCTCTGTATTTTTCTTAGCTCTAAAATTGGGAGTGCCATCATTGCCCCCTCAGAAGACTGTGATTCCTGAGATGGTATGAGAAGTGCTTCATGCAGCACCCGACACAGAGTAAGGACACAGTAGATATTCATGAGTAAATACCTTGACACGTAAATAAATACAAACATAAATAGATAAATGAACAGATACATGAATAGCAGAGCACAGGACTTGGGGTTAGTTACCATTCTCTTTCCTTGCCTATGGAGACAATCATTATTTACTCACACTTATACTTCAAGCGACTTGTTATGATTGTTTAGAAACTCAAATCTCATGTGAACTGCAGACATATGCTTTAAGCCCTAACCCAGAGGGCAGTTGAGGTAAGTCAATAAGAACATGGCCAGTGCAGCCAGACCACATTGGACCAAATCTCAAAAGTGCCACTTAATAGCTGTGTTATCTTGTGCGAGTCACTTAAGCTTGCTGTGTCTTGGTTCCCTCATCTGGAAAACAGGTAGGGATAGTACCTGACTCAAGGAGATGGTGGGAACTGTAAATGAGATAATGCACTTACTCCACTGTCTGGCACATGGCAAGGGCTCCCACAATCTGCTGGTGACAGAAAAATCTGCTGCTGCTGCTCCTATTACCACAATAACTCTAAAAGGACAGATTTCTATTTTCCTCACTTCAGAATTGCTATCCCTGAACATTCCTTCTGCTCATCTCACCCGTGGGTTGGACCCATTTGGTTTACCATTAACCCCCTAAGATCACCCTCCCCCCTTCTGGGCAAAACACAGGCATTGCCAGACACCCCTAGACACCAACTGGGGGAGTCTGTGCCACTGGCCCCCATTCGGCCCTTCTTTCTCGTTCCCACAACCTGAAGCACTGAAGTCCAGGAGGCCTTGAGGTTGAGCCTCCCTTGGGTATTTTGGCTATGACAAGGCTATTCTGCTCCTCACACGTATCCCTCATATGCTAAATGTGCACAGGACTGCTAATCCTAGAGCCACCATAAAAGCAGAAGAATAAACTTGATGAGGATTTGAGTTGTGTGTCATTGGACTGGTGGGTTGTGGAAACTGTGACATCCCGTCCAGCCCAGGCTGAAGGAAGACAAGCTCTAAGACAATGAGTCACAATGCCTCAGTGCCTCCGAAGCAGGATCAGTCTCTCGTTCCCCGGCTGGAGTCCTGCTGAGATGCTGGTCCTGAGGCTCACCCTGGGGCTGCCATCAGAGCAGCCAGGATCACAGTGAGGAGGTTCGCAGGAGGTGGACAGAACCCCATCCCACCGGGGTGCATGTGAGCCCAGAGTTGGTGCCTGCTGTTGGGCTGGAGAATTTTAATTATAGGAAGATGGCAGAGCAGTAAGTAAGTAGAGAGGGAAGATGTGGGCCAGGCTGCACTCCCATCTTTTGTTGTCAGCAGGATGCCCGAGTCTTCCCATAGCCCAAGATGGTGCCATAGAAGGAAGCAGGCCTGGGCCACTTGAATGCACTATCCAAAAAGAAGGGCTTTTAAATAAGGAAACTCCATTACAAAGGGCTATGGTTTTACTTCAGGATGTCAAACCTGGGGAGAGTCTTAAGAAGTCAGCCAAGGAACCCATCACCCACGCCAGACGACTTTGCATTGTGGTGATCCTGCAAGATCTTCCTAAGAACTCATACTCCTTCTCAAAGAGAAAGCCCGCAATGAATGTCTGCCACTCAGCATCAACAGCCGGACTGTAAGAGCACCGGTTAAGTGATACTTTCTCCTTTTAGCCTCTGAGTCTCAATCCCTCCCTTGCCCAGGTCAAGAAAGAGCCAGAAAAAGAGAGGAAAGTGTGGGGAGCTCTTTTCCCCACTATGTGCCTCCCTGAGCAGGAGTCTGCTGCTGACTATCTCAGAGGGGAAAACCTTGATTTAGAGCAGCAAGCAATTTCCATGGGGCAAATCCTCCCACTATGGCTGATTTTTATCCACCAACACATCACTGAATTCAGAGTTGGAGGAGATGCTAATAATTGGCTTTTGCTGAGCCCTCCAGCACACTGCTGAGCTGAGCTGCAGGACAGGTCTGACCTGAGATGAAAAAAGTTGCGGGTGGGAATCGGGGAAGAGTTTGAATCGGGTATGAGATTAAACTTTTTATTTAGATTGGATAAGATTTCTTTATAACAGAAAATGAGGCTTAATAACCAAAGGAGACCTATTCTTAGAGTTGAATGTGTTCAAGAGACTTCTCTCCAGATGGTATCAAGAGGTTTGAGAAGATCAGAGTGTTTTTAAGGCAGCAATGAATAAAAAGCAAAGACAGTCTTGGTATGTCACCAAGTTCACACTGTTTAATATTCAAGTTATATTTTAGTCCCAAAAGCTCCCTTAGGAGTTGGTCATCTATTACATTCCAGAGGAAGAATCAGTCTTTTGTGGATACTGTTACCTCTCATTCCAACCATCCTCCTTCGGGGAAATGGGGCTGAACTATCATAAAGAGAGCTCATCACATTTATTTTGGGGAAATTTTTTTTTAAATTGAACAGTATGAATGCATCTAGTTACAAAATAGAAGTCCAGGCTAGTGGGAGTGAGACTAGAGTAAGGAAGGCTGTGCCATGGTCTGGCTTCTCCCTCATCTCCCGAATCAACCCTGTGCTGTACACAGCCCTCGCACTGCAGACACTCTGAAGCAGCTGAGTCAAGTCCTCAGGAGCCGATAGCGGAAATGTCCCTTGCAAGACATTAAGCCATAAGAAAGAAGGAGAAGGAAGGGAAGAATGAAGGGGGGAAGGGGGTAAACAGAAGGGGGAATGAACCACGAGAGACTATAGACTCTGGGAAACAAACTGAGGGCTTCAGAGGGGAGAGGGGTGGGGGATTGGGATAGGCCAGTGATGGGTATTAAGGAGGGCACACACTGCATGGAGCACTGGATGTTATACACAAACAATGAATCATGGAACACTACATCAAAAACTAATGATGTACTGTATGGTGACTAACATAACATAATAAAAAATTATTATTAAAAAAAAAGAAGTATTGCTTTGGAAAGAGAAATCATTAGAGGTTAAATGACTCTTGACAAGAAGCTCATTAGACCTTGACCCACCCCACAGACAGTTACACTACAGACATCCTCCATGTGCACAAGCACCAGCCTGGGCCAAGCCACCATCATGTTCTGCCTGGAGAAGCAGGAGTCTCCTAACTGTACTCCCTAATCCTGTCCTTGCTAACCCACACAGCAGTAGGAGTTAGCTTATAAAAACCTAAGTCAAATCTTCTCTGCTGAAAAACAAAACAAAAAGAAACAAAGGCTCCCCATTTCATTCAGCAAAAGCCAAAGTCCTTCTAGTGACATAGGCCTACAAGATCGGCCCAGCTAATTCTCTGACCTCACCTCCTACCATTCTTTCCCTATTCATTCTTCTCCAGACACACTGATCTCCTTGCTATTTCTCATGCCACCAAACATGCTCCTACCTCAAGGCCTTTGCACTGCTGTTCTCTCTACCTGGCATACCTTCCCACCAGATGCCATGCCATATACTCTCTCATTTTCTTAAGGTTTCTTCTCAAAAGAATATGTTCAGCAATGGCATCCTGACCACCCTATATAAAAAGTCCCTTGCCCTTGGTTCAGAACTTCCTATTAATTTCTGTTAATTTTTCCTCACAGTGTTATCACCACACACATAGTAGTAGCTTGTTTACGGATCATTGTCTTTACATTTGCACTGAAATATAAACCCCTTGAGAACAGACTTCACCTGATTTTTTTTTTTAAGTTTTTATTATTGAAGTAATCTCTACACCCAGTGTGGGACTCGAACTCATAACACCAAGATCAAGAGTCAAATGCTCTATCAACTGAGCCAGCAGGGTCCCCCTATCTGATTGGTTTTTGGTGCATCCTTAGCACCTTGAGGAGCACTATGCATGTAACAGCAACATGGTAGATATCTATCGAATGAACAGATGTTCTCCTAAGTAACTTTTGACCAAGGAACACAATCTGGGGAAAGAATCCCCTAAGCCTGTGGAGCAAAAGGCATTCCATGAATCACCTCTTTCCTTTCTCATCATGAGATGGATGACCAAAGGGGAAGATTCACCCAGTCTGGCACCCTATTTTTATAGAAAAACACTAAGCATTAAAGAGAGGAAAATGAACATATATCCCAAAATATTAAATGCCTCCCAACTTTTGTTTGCCCTTGTTCAATTGCATTGACCATTTCATCATTTCCCTCTTTTCATATCTAATTGTTCTGCATTCATTTGATTCCTCCCTTCCATCCACATTTCTCATAACTTGGGAAGTAGTAGTCTTAATAGATCTGCTTAGCAGTGAGCCCATTTAGTGTTTCATCCCTTTAGCAAGCACAGAGCCCTCTTAGCAGGTCTCATGTCCTCTGCCTAGCCGGTGAGACACTTTAGCTGAAATAACATTATTCACTGTTTTATTGAGGTATAAATTACCATACAGTGAAATATACAGATCCTAAGTGCATGGGTAGAAAGAAGTTGATAGAGACACAAACTCAGGTAGCATACACACCAGTCAAGAAAAAGAACATTTCTGTGACCTCAGAACAATCCCTGGTGTCTCTTGCAAGCAAATCACTGTAACCCCTTCAGAAACAACCACTGTTCTGATTTCTACCAACATCAGTTGGTTTTGCCTAGTTAGGAATTTTACATAAATGGAATTATATGTGCTCTTTTTTTGTCTGGCTTCTCTTTTAGCATATTTTCGAGATTCATCCATGTTGTTGGATTATCAGAAATTGCTCCATTTTATTGCTGAGTAGTATTTCATTGTGTGAACATACCACTGTTTATTTATCCATTCACGTATTAGTGGGTATCTTGGCCCTTTCCACATTTCCACATTTCAGTGATTATGAATAAAGCTGTTGAACATGTATGTACAAATCTTTTTTTGCATAGACAAGGAGCAATCACGTATCATTCTATCCTTTCTCTCTCTTTTTTTTTAAAGATTTTATTTATTTATTTGACAGAGAGAGAGACAAGCAGTGAGAGAGGGAACATAAGCAGGGGGAGCGGGAGAGAAAGAAGCAGACTCCCAGCAGAGGAGCCTGATGTGGGGCTCGATCCCAGAATGCCGGAATCATGCCCTGAGCCAAAAGCAGACGCTTAACAACTGAGCCACCCAGGCACCCCTCTATTCTTTCCCTTGGGTGAAACCTAGATTTATAAGATTCTAAGATTCATATGGGCAGTTCTTAATTTTTTCAGCAGTGTTTTAGAGTTTTAATTATAGAGTGCTTTCATATTTTTAATTAAATATTTCATATTTTTGCTGCTATAGCAAATTGTATTGTTTTTAGTTAATGTCACAATCCAATTATTGCTAGTTCATAGAATAAAACTGATTTTTGCTTATTGATTTTTGTATATTGTATCTTTGATAAATTCACTTGTTAGGTCTAGTACTTATTTTTTTAACTCATTAGAATTTCAACATAACAAGCAAGTGGTCTGAGTTTTTACTTTCCTTTCTACTCTTTATGACTGTTTCTTTTCTGTGTATTATTACACTGTCTAGTTCCTTCAGTAAAATACTGAATTGTAGTGATAAGAGTGAACATCCTTATATTTTCACAATCTTACATATTTCATCATTCAGTATTGTGTTAGCTGTAGGTGTGACAGATATGACTTTTATCTGTTTGAGGGACCTTCTTTGAGTTCCTAATTTGCTATGAGTTTTTTATTTTTGTTTTGTTTTGATCATGACTGGGTATTGAATATTTAAGTATTTTTTCATCTACTGAAAGGATACTTTCTCTTTTATCTTGTTAGTATATTGAATGACAGTGATTTATTTATGAGTTAAACCAAACCTGAATTCCCAGAACAAATTCCATTTGTTCCTGGTCTATTATCCATTTGATATATTGCTAGATTTTGTTTGGCAATACATTTTTGAAGATTTTTGCATTTCTATTCCTGAGGCATATTGGTCTATAGATATCTGTTCTAATCTTTGTCTGGTTTTGGTATCAGATTAGTGCTGGCCTCAGATATTTTCTAAAAGAGTTTTATAAGATTTGTATTATTTCTTCCCCATATACTTGATAGACTTTACCAGTGAACCCATCTGGCCCTAGAATTTTCTCGATGGGAAGTTTGTTAACTATGAAACCAACTTATTTAATAAATAAAAGGCACTTCTAAGACTGGCTTTTGTGTCACTTTTGGTAAAGGATTTATTAATTTAGTTTCTCCAGTTTAATGGGTATACAGTTGTTCATTCTACTGATGCTATGCACTCAATGTCTGTGTAGAATTTCTAGTGATGCTGACACTCTCATTTCAGATGCTGGCAATTTGTGTTCTCCCTCATTTTTTTTTTCATGATTCTTTCAGTGTGAAGTTTATCAATTTTATAGATTTTTTTAATGGAGCAATTTTTGCTTTTGTTGGTATTTTCTACTCTTTGTTCCTTTTCTTCATTAATCTCCACTCTAATCTTTGCCACTTCCATGGATTTGCTATTAGATAGCTTTAGGTTTTAATGTTGGTGCTGCCACTGATTCGCTGAACAGGCTTAAGGAATGGACTTAACCTCCCTGAAACTTTTTTTCTTCATCTGTAACATAGGGACAGTAATTCCCACTTTCCATAGTTTTTGTGAGGCTTATATTAGTAATAAATGTAAATTACCTAGTACAGTATCTGCAAAACAGTAAGGGCTGTATGGCTGTGAGTTCTTCTCCTTCCCCATATCAGAGAGTAGAAAGGAAATACGGAGGGAAACGTTCATGTGTCTAATAGGGTCAGGAGATTTGGATTCTCTAGAAAAGTCACTGTGTCTCTCTGAGTCCCACGGTGTATTGTTTTTTGTCTCATGAGAGACTGACCAAGGGATCACTTAGTTTTTTCCAGGTGCAACACACATTTCATGTGTCTGTGAATACAGACTAGGCCTGCCTACAGACTCATGACTCCGCCCTCCCAGCTAATACTATTCCCGTGACGCCTAACAAAAAGACAATAGAAAAAAGTTAGGGAAACAAGAGATCAAAGGAAAATAATGAGACAGGCTTCAAAGCACAGAGAGAAAGAAAGAAAAGGCAGGGGAATGGAAAAGTGAAAACTAACATAGACAGCAAATAAGCCCGAGAGCTGTGTTGCTGTTGGCGCTGTCAACTGAGAACCTACTCATCAGAATTCACAGACATGATACAGGATGGAGAGAAACCTGCCCAGGCTGGGGGCTGCTTTGAACAGGGCTCAGATCTTCCAAGGCATAAATTGCCTAAAGCATCACAGCTTAATTTCTGAACTTCCAAATCACCAGCTGAGCTTGGCTTAGAAGTGGTAATTCTGAAGCTCTTTAAATTTTAACTTTCTTTCAAGAAAAAGAAAATCCTAATTTTTCCCTGGTTTTGTCCCCAAAAGACTTAATTTGTATTTTCACTTGGAAGGAGTCAGTGAGAGAAGAGAATGGGTTGTAGAGAAAAAGAGTGATCATCAATAAGAAAAAAGTTAGCTAAACTTTTTGTGCCCCTAGAATGGGACAGATACCATCAGGTGTTTCTGCATATTCAATTTCAATTTGCCTTTACCATCTGGGGACACAAGCCAGGTGGAAAACACTGAAGGGAAAAGGTTATTGAGCTCATTCTGAGACAGTATGTTAAATCTGAAGTGCATGTGTCTTCAAACATAGGGCTAGGAGGCAAGAAGTATGTCAGAGAGTCTTGCTATGCTGCATTTGGCTCAAGGATCAAAGGCATCCCATCACCAGGGAACTTATTAGATATTTATAATCTCAGATGCTTTTGCAGATCTTGAGTCAGAATCTGGTCATTTGTGTGCACCCTAAAATTTGAGTATCCTTGATTTAGAAAATAAGAAGATACTGCCAATTATCCCTACTGCAATTATAACAGGCCATTTACCTTCGCCACTCTGTTTTCATTCCTTAGTACTGATGGAAAGTACAATTCAGGTAGCCTTTTTCCATGCTGGGTAGCCACGGAGTAGGAATAAGACTTGGGCCGGAAGCTTCGCTTTGTCACCAGTATGATGACACGGGGAAAGTCACTTATGTTTTTTAAGCTTCCACCTCTGCTTGTGCAAAATGAAGCCAATTCATGTAATTAATAGTGTCACAGGGTCAAGAGGAAGATATGAAATAGAGTATGAATCATGCTATACCTCTCCCCAGAAACCTTCGGTGGCTCTTCATAGCCCAAAGATCAAAGGACACTGTCCTTCAGGGACACTCAAAGTTCTTTACTCTAGCCCTATCCTACTTCTCTGTCTTCATTTCCTCTTATATTTTTCCATGAATCCTATACTTCTGCCTTTTCCTCAAACAAAACATTCATCTTCAGTTTCCATTCCTATGTCCTTTTTGCCCCTTCTGCCGGGCATGTTCTCCTCTCTACCCCTAACTACCAAAATCCTACTCATCCCGGAGGACGCAGTGAGGTCAAATACAGCTGCTTAATCAAGTTGTTACCAGTAGCACTAATCAGACATCATTTAACATTTCTCTGCTCAGTTCCATGACTTGCCCTTTTCCCTACAACAGTATTATTTCATTCTTTTTTAAGTTGGAGCGAGTCATGTATGCACCTGAAATTACCTATGGAACACAAATAATCTAGGAGAGGATTATTGTCATTACTTGCTATTTATCATTGTAAACCCCTCGACTACCAGCACAGTACTTTTTACATAATATATAATAAAGGTCTGAGAAAATCAGAAAGGAAAAAGAAAACTTCAAGACACTGGAGATACTTTAACTCTGAAAATTACCTGACAACGTTCCTATGCGGTAGGAATAGATTGCTAATAAAATATGTGCCTATCAAATGATAAGATGGTGGCAGAGATGGTATGCATTTAATTCTATAGAGAGAAATCCCATTAATTTGTGCTTCTATCTGTACATCTCAAATGCTCGCTGTGTGCTCCCTGAGGCCCAAGATGCATCTCCATGCCCTCTTTTATTTTGGGATGTTGGAGAAGGAAAGTCTCAATCACTCTCCACTAGACTGGAATTATCCTGATTACTGCCCATTTGAGGTCAGCTGAAGGCTCATATCTTGTGAAAGCATGGACATCCTTACAAAAGGGCATGAAGGCTAGTTCTCACTGAAAAAAATTCAATGGGAGAGATTGTTGCAGAGAGGATACTGAGCAGAAAAATCAATAGATCTAGATTCAAGTTCTAATTCTGGAACTATGTGACTCTGGGCAAGTCACTTGACCTCTGTAAGCCTTAGTTATCTATCTTTCAAAAATGGTTACTATGATCAAATAGATACCATTGCTTAGCTTTCTGTAATTTATAAACTGTAAAGAACTATATATGTGCAGCAGATCACTGGTAAATTCAGCTAACAGGACAAGTTCAGACAGACCAGCAGACTATGAACTACTAGGCATGAGAAGCTAATGACTATAAAATTTAGACCTATCCCTCCCCCTGTGTTGTAGGACAAGTAAGATGACAAAAAAGTGACACATTTCTTACTATTTTTCCTGCTCTGGTCCCAGATAAAGTTCCCTCTCTTATCCTTACTGAGCCAGCAGACCCAAAAACTTCTTCCCCCATCCCCCACCTAGTTTCTAAAGCAGGATTTCACTGTCAGAGTCCAAAACACCTTCTAAAAATGGCCTAATGTCAGGAAAACAAAAAGTGAAGTGGCTTTGAGATACAAGTCAAAATTGTTATTTTCCACAAAAAATACTTGAATGAATAGATGGACCCATGAGAAAGGAAGCAAGATGATTTTAGGGGTGTCCACATGGCACAGTAGCAGATGGTTGAGCATCTGACTCTTGGTTTCGGCTCGGGTCATGATCTCAGGGTCACGAGACCAAGCCCCACGTCAGTTTCTGTGCTCAGTACTGAGTGTGCTTGAGACTCTCTCTCCCTCTCCTTGTGCCCCTCTCCACTGAGTGCTCTCTCTCTCAAATAAATAAATAAATCTTTAAAAATAAGAAAGATTTTATTCTACTTATATCATTTTACCTCTAAACACACAACTTCTAGCACAAGAGTGTAGCAGTGAAGAATACAGCTTTTGGAGTCAGACTGACTTGAATTTAAATCTAGGTTCTACCTAGAGCTAGAAGGGAACTGGGATTTGTACTCACAAGCTAACAAGTTAGCTTACCACAGTTTCAAGGATGCTAATATTAAGTTTAGCACTCCTGGATCAGAGACAGAGTTCAGTTTGTTATTCACAGCAATAGCAAAAGACAGAGTGTAAGCATTTTTGCTAGTTCTCCAAGCCCTAGTTCCCATCGGGTGATGTAAACAGGGTCAGCTGACACATGTACACACAGTGAGCTATGTTCCAGAAGAGGGACTGAGATTAGGGGAACCAAATCTTTTATAACAAGTACCACCATGCCTGTCCTATGCTTCAAAAAAGATCTAGTTTGCTGTCTTCACTGTTGCAGACATTAAGCCAGCTTGATCTTTGCCCGGAGGGACACTATCCCTATCTTCCAATCTTCATCATGCAAACATGCTTGAAAAGATAGTCCAGAACAAAAGCAATCAGTTCCTGTGCTTACAAGTTGCACAGAAACATGAGAGATCCATGGAGAATTGTCCACCACTTACAGGATATGATTAAGAATCAAGTTTTACTTCTTTCTGAGCATTGGTGGTGGCTTTATTTGTCTGTTTCTACATAATGCAAGTAACAGCACATATTTCACAAGGATAGAATGCAATAATCCATACCAAGTGCTTAGTGTACTGCCTCATACCTCATTGGTAACTAGTTTAATGCAACAGAGTGACAATGGAGGTGTATGTGGAAATTTCTTCAGATCTTTCCTTAACCCACAGTCCATTCAGATTGATCTATAGGCACAGAGGGAGTTCAATGTGATTCTCAGAGCTAAGTAAACATAAGAAGCAGCATAATATAGAAAAAGGGGGCTATTCAGCTCTACAAATTACCAAGTAGGTGACCTTGGCCACTTAACCTTGCTAAAACTTATTTTCCTCATCTAAAAATTGTCTAATTTATTAAGTTATTATAGCATTTAAATGGGACAATTATGTGATAGTGCTTAGCACATGGCAGTGCTGTTCAGTAAACATTAGTGGACTATCATTAAGTACAGGCAATTGCCCAAGTCAACTTGTTCGAGGTAACACCGAAAGTTGCTTTCAGAGCACTTTCATATCCACCACGACCTCTGCAGAACCCATGACCCATCCATTGATAAAGAACTGACTGAACATCAATTATGCTCAAGACTCCACACTCAGTCCATTAATTGGACAGGCAATGTCCTATTGAAAGTAGCATCTTAAAATTATATAACATGGCCTCTTAAGATCTAAGAATCATAGATTTTGAGCAAAAATGACTGATGTATCAGAATATACTTCTTTTCCATAAAACTCAGTTTCATAAGCTCGGCAATCTGAGCTATGACTTACAAAGACTAAGAAAATCTTTCCCCTTCCCTTACCCTCTCACTCACTAACTGAGAGTTCATGTGATCACTTCTCATTCCATCCAACCATCCATTATATCATATTCCCTTCTCTATGTTTCCTTTCTCTACTTAATCAAATTTTGATCTATTTATTAAATAGGTATTTCTGTGACTACTGTGTATGATCATTCAGCTAAATGTACTCCAAACACAGTGGGTAACTACAGGAGGTACCAAAAATTTTAAGGTTATAATATGATAGAGATTCATGAAGAGAATCAATCTATTTGGGACTGCAAAGATGTTCATATGTGAAAATTTTAAAAGAAACAGCAAAAATAATGCAGTCATTCAAGAATCACACACACATGCCTACATATGGGACCAAGTGTCCATTTTTCTTTAGCAAATTCATCACTGCTCAAAACACAAGTCACTCATATAAACACATGAGATGCTTACTAAAATAGAGACACAACTATATAGTTCATAATTTGGATTGGATAACAGATACACTACATACTGACAAACTTAGAGTTGTTAGGAAAGAGGTCTAGGGGCAGGTGGTAGGCAGAACCTGACTATACCATTGCCCACTCTCAGGAGAGGAGCAAGAATGTTGAAGAATAGCAAACCTTTGTTTGTTGTCCCTAGCCATGAGGTTTGAATTGAACATGTCAAAGAAAAATTTGTCCTTTAAAACCCTTCAAGAAGCAGGCTGTGTTGATAACAAGAGTTTGTTAATCTGCCCTTGGCCAGATGGTGCTTAGCAAGTGTTTGTCGAATGAATACATGAATGTATAGCTTCCATTATCAGTGGAATTTTGCTACCTCCCTTTATCTGGGACACTGATGGATCCTGGGCAAACAGCCCACCAAGAATTGTTCTGTTTCCAATTATGTCTTTGTGTTATAAACCGTGGACTCATGTATAAACCATGTGGTGCAGACAGCCTAAATTAAATCCTGAAAGACTTAGGGAAACATTATGTCTGCTCAGGAGACTCACAATACGAAATGAGACTCGCAGGCATTGTTAGCCATAAAATGCTGAGGAGAGGGAAGATTTCCCTCAGGCAGCAGGCTCATAACACCTTTTCTCCACAGAAACCTCATCTTTTGTTTTGGGAGTTTGTCCCAGCAGAGGGGGATGTCTGGGATGTCCTCACTAAGAATGTAAGCTCTGAATTTCAAAGAAGGCAGGAAGCTACTCTGGGGGAAAGAATAAGAGGATCTACTTCAGATAGAGAGTATGGCCTGGGGACTTTCCACATTATATCTTATTTTAGGGAATATGCTCCACTGTCATCGTGAGAACACATCAGTATATATCCATAGTATCATGTCCTTCAAGTCCTGGGACAGTTTATTCATTTCATATTTACTTAACAAACAACTCCAGATCTTTTATTAGTTACCAAGAGCCTACTTATTTACTTTGTATATGCTCTCTCATTTAATCTTCAAAACACCCCTGAGAGGTAGGTAACATTACTGTCACTACAGATGTTTTATGGTTCGGATCAGGAAAATGGGGCAGAAAGCATAATTAAGGTCGAAAAACACAAATTGCAAAGCTGGTCTTGGGACCTGGGAGTGTCTGATTTACACCTCATATTGCCTTGTACAGAAGCAATAGTGAATACGCCACTGAAAACAAAGAAAATGGAAAGGTCATCCTGTGGGACCATCACACATATATTCAAATCCCATATGAGGTTAACCTCAAAGAAGATTGAAAAGATAGGAGAGAAAAGAAAATTCAAGAGTACAGGCTGTCATAGACTGTATCATTTCATAGTTTAAGTGACACCAATATGCTGATAATTCACATATCTCTGGCTCTAGACCTTTCCACTGAACTCCAGCCTTGGATAACCAACTGACGATACAACATCTCCCCTTGACCTCGAACAGCCACAGCAAACCTAACGTTTCCCAGATGGAGTTCCTGATATTTCCCCTGAACAAGCTCCATTAGGCCTTTCCCATCTCAAGAAACGACAATTCCATGCTCTTTTCCTACCTCACACCCCATCCTTCAGAAAGTCTTGTTGGTCTTACCTTTCAAATATATCCAGAATCCAGTGACTTCTCCACATCACCCTCCAAGCCCCTACCATTGGATCGTTGCAAATGCCCCTTCTAGTTTCCCTGTTTTTGCCCATGTCCCCTTTAGCCTACTTTCAACACAGTAGTCCAGTGATTCAATCTCAGCCCCCTCCAATGGCCCGTTGACCTGCAAGTCCATTCGTGGTCTCTCCCTCTGCAACCCCTCTACCTCTCTGACCTTTTTTCACACTGCTTTCACTGCAGGTTGCTTGACCCTATCATCTACTCAGTTCCCTCTCTATTGAATGAATTTTCCCCAGGTGCCACAAGGTTTATCCCCCCACCTTCTCCAGGCTTTTATCCCAATGTCACCTTTGGGGAGGCCCTCCCTGGCCACTTACTCCAAATGTTTCTTATTCCCCATTCATCTTTATTTTCCCTCTTAATGCTTATAAATATCAGCATGCTATATAAGGGGTTTTTGTATTAAACATCATTTCATTCCAATTTAAGTTCCAGGAGAGCAGAGTTTGTCTTTGTTTCTTTCACTGGTGTATCCCCAATGGCCTAAAAGGTATCTTATACATGGTAGACAATAAGTATTTGTTGAATAAACGACTCACTCAAAGAATACCTGTTGTTGGTTTAAGGTACGTATCTTTTACTGCTGATAAGGAGTTTCCTGACATCCTCTGTTTTTGTCTAAGTTTTAGATGTTCATTTTTATCAATACCACATCTTCATTTATTGAGATTATTATGTACTTTCTTCTTCATTTATTGAGATTATTATGTACTTTCTTCTATCGGCTATTAGTCTGAAGAATTTACTTATAAATGCCCTGCTATTCAATCATCTTATATTCTTCAGATAAATGCTACTAATAGTAGATGATCTGCTAAACATGCTTTCAAGTTCAATCTGCTCGTTTTTATTTAAGTCCTTCAAAAATTTTTTTTGGCATGTGCTATGTTTGTCTGAGTTGTGGATAAGCATATGCTATCTTTATAAAATGATTTAGATAGCTTTTCACAAGTTTCTATGCTTTTATACAGTTTGTGTAATAAAGATCTATTACAAAAGCATCATTCATTTCCTCAAAGTTTTAATAGTCTAAATGTTTTTGGAGATAATTCTTTAATAACTTGTCCATTTAGTTCTTGATTGTTATTGGATTCAAGTTCTCTGCTTGTTTTTGAGTCAATTTGATACGACATTTTTGTCAGGCAAAGTCATCCACTTCACCAAATTTCCAATATGTTACCATGCAGTTTTTTCTAGTGTATTTTTCAAATTGTGAACTCTTCTGTGCTTGTTATTATAAACCCCTGTCATTTCAGCTTTTGTTCATTTGGGTTTCTCCCTTTTCTTTACTAGACTTTCAAAAGTATTGGTTTATTTTTTTTTCCAAGAAATAACTCTTGGATTCAATTCTATTTTGTTAATTCAATTCCTTAATCTTTCCTTGTATCTTTATTATTTCTGTCATATTTCTTTAAGAAATATATAACTCTCCTGTGTGCCTTTTAATTTTGCTACCTAATCTTACTTGTTTTATTATTCTTCCTCATCTTATCATCTTCATCCCTCTCCCTTGTCATTATAAATCATCCTCATCTTATGGGGCATCTTAATAGCTTCTCCTTCTAGCCTCCTGAGCTTGTTTCATAGAATTTGTATCTTCTTATAGCTCACAGAATGTTGTGAGTTTTCCAAGCACCTGGGGATCTTCAATAAGAAGTCACATCCTGAATCTTTAGGTCAATTGCCTCTTTCCTGGATTTTTCTTGTTTGTCATTCAGGTTTTGTTGTTGTTGTTTGTTTTTTCTGCATAGGTGAATTAATGTTTGCCTTTGGACAGAATGTATGTGGTACCTGACCTCATTCACATCCACCTATGTACTGGTGGAATCTTCTCATATTGTTATCAGATCAATCACAATTTCTTGTTCTGATCTGCCTTATTGAGTGTTCTGCTGGACTAAGATGGGATCGTAACTATACTCCTATACTCATAACTCAGAATAAATATACAATTAAATCTATAGCCTTAGCTTGTATTACCATGAGTGTTCTCCCAGTCTCAATCCCCGGCCAGATGTCCTATGAGGCCCACATCTCTGGGAACCATTTATTCATTTATTCAACAAATATTTACTGCACACTTTATGTGGGTAAAGTGCTGCTTCCAGCATTTGTCTCTCCTTATTTTCTGAGAAGCTGTTTTCTGAGGCCTGTTGGTCTAAAACGAGTGATCAGAAACTGTGAGGAGAAGGGGACAATATTTGCACTACCTCAGAATACTACCCATTTAGAAGATGGGTAGTGGCTTAATTCAGGCTGCTGTAACAAATATATCGTAAGCTGGGTAGCTTAAACATCAAACGTTTATTTTTCGCAGTACTAGAGGCTGAGAAGTCCAAGATCAAGGTGCCAACAGATCTCACGTCTGGCGAAGGCCCTCCTTGGTTGGCAGAGGGCTGTCCTTTTCATTGCATCCTCATGTAGCAGGGGACAAGCTCTCGTTCTTATGTGTTCTTCTCCTAAGGGCACCAGTCCCATTCCTGCGGGCTCCACTCACTCTCATGACCTAATTACAACCCAAAGGCTCCATTTCCTAATGCCATTACATTAGGGGTTAGGATGTTAATGTGTGAACTTCCGGGGCCAGTGACACAAACATGCAGTCCATAACAGATAGAGGCATAGTTTTCTGGTTGATAAAGACCTGGGTCTCTGATCCAGAATGACACAGAAAACAGAGGAAGAAGAATGTTCCTCCCTCTTTCAGGCCAATGGTACTGCTGTTTCACAAGGTGACACAGGATTCTGATACCAGTTACTGGTATCAATCCATCTTTCTCAGTCAGTAACAGAAATTAGAACAGCTCCTAGGTTCCTGCCATGGGATATCTCACAGACTTTGTCTTCCCACTGCTTTCATTTTTTTTAAGGGAATAGTCAAATTTTATACTGAAGGCCATTCAGGCCATTCTGAGTATCCCCACTTCCAGACCTAGAGTGTTCTTAGGCAAAGGCAACCCCTCGGGCATATTCCAGCTGTTGGGGTACTGAGGAAGACACCCATGCGCCACGGAACTCTGAAATAGTAAAATGAATCAACCAGAAAATCAGCCTCCTCAGACTAGAATTCTCAAACCATAAAACCAATACTTCTGTTGTGTTTCCACCCGGAGCCTGCTGATGTCCATTTTGATAACAGGCATAGCCTGTGTTTCTAGGAACAGCTGCTTCTCTTTCCTCCTTCGGCAGCCAGGACGTTGCAGCTAAAAGGATCTATTTTCCTTCTAGCTGCTAAAGTCAGAAGCAGTGCAAGACCTGTAATACTGCGGCCCATGTAGTGTCTTCAGTCAGGAGTGTGCAGGGGAGAGTCTGAAAGTCAGCAATCACAGATACCACCTATGCAGACCATCCAGCTCCGGGATGAGCAGCTGAGGTGTGAGAGAAGCACTTGGAGTCAGTTAGGTCTTAGGAGTGAGAAAGAATGAGCTTTGGAGCCCGACATGCCATTTTAGCAAGTTACTCTTCTCTGTCATCATTTTATCTCATAGCTCGTTTACTCATGTAAAGAATGAAGGTTACAGTGGTTATCTCACAGTGATATCGTGAGGACCAAATAAGAGAGTTTATGTCAAATTCCCGGCATATAAAGTATGCCTTCAAAAGGATAGTTCTGCTCAGGGTCAGGACTAGGGTGAAGCAAATAAGGCATTCTTCAGGCGCACAAAGTTTAAGGGTCACCAAAACAACCCAGTAACCAAAGTAAATACTATTTTAAAGTAATCTTTTAAAACTTAAAAATAAAAAAATTAAAATTAATGCAAAAATTCTATACTGGACAAAATACCTAATTTTTTAGATTCTTACCCTGCATTCCACCCCTGTTTTGTTTGTCTCATCCTAATCCCAGCCATGTTTTCAGTACAATTTTATTTACAAAATTGGAGCAAGCCAGTGAGCTATAGTTTGCTGATTTGATTTTTTTAAATATTGCATTAAAATAGTATTTATATTGAAACTGAGTTTTAGGGGCAGCCGCCTTAAATTTTGTCCCTGAGATGAATTCCTCACTCACCTACCCTACTCCAGGCTCTGGTTCTGCTAAGTACCATTTCTTAGTAATTTCTTATTTGCTGCTTTCAATCTCAGTGAGAAAATCCACATGCTCTCTCCTCCTTCCCCTAAACTTCTCTCCTATCTTGTTCTCTACTTAGCATTAAGAATTATTACCAGCATGCCCCTAGCTATAAAACATGGCCAAATTCATTACATATTATTAAAAACAAACATTACTACAAAAAATACTACCATCATATTATAAACATGGCTATACTTAAGGAAATGCCCCAAACCTTTTTTTTTAAGATTTTTTATTTATTTATTTGACAGAGATAGACAGCCAGCAAGAGAGGGAACACAAGCATGGGGAGTGGGAGAGGAAGAAGCAGGCTCCCAGCCGAGGAGCCCGATGTGGGACTCGATCCCGGAACACCGGGATCACGCCCTGAGCCGAAGGCAGACGCCTAACGACTGCGCTACCCAGGCGCCCCCCGGAAATGCCCCAAACCTTAATGGTCCTGTCCAAGTTGACTTGAATAGTAGAAGACCCTAGCTTCTCTAGAGGTTCCATACAAAATATTTCCACAATGTCTAGGGTGCTTACAAGTACAGTCCAAATGTTCTTAAGGCCCCAACATTTTATAAGCACCAAGTAAGATCACTTTCCCTCTGAAAAACTATGATGGGGGTGAAAGAAGTCTTATGACAAGTTTTAGGGAAATACAGACATGTGTGAAGTATACCTACCTTTAGGGAGCTTGGGGACTGAAGGGTAGGAATGAGAAATGAATGTAAAATAATAATAATCCTCCACTGGGTGCGTATTACATGTTAAATTATGTTATATGTATCGTCTCATTCAATTCTCATAAAAAGATTTTGCTGGTAAGTAACAACACAGATTGACTTGCATGATCAACTAGGAAATAGCATTTCTAGGGTCTTTCCTACTTTACCACAGTGAATTGTACAAGTGCTTTATATCCTAGGAGGTTTTTTCAAATACACTTTCTACTTTGGTCCTTTTGGAACCTTTGGAAATAGCATTCCCATTTTCCACAAGAGGAAAGGGGTCCACAGAGCTACCAAAAGATATTTTCCAGCACTCTATCCTTAACAATTTGGTGTTTCTCATCTAGGAATTCTTCATCAAAACTCCCTAGCATTGTAAATAAGTTTGCTAAACTATTTCTTGTGTAGACTCATGAGGCAAACATATTCAGCTCTCAAGGTCAAGCTTACACGTCTCCTTCTGTGCTAGATTGGAATTTTCCATTTGCCTTCCAGAGCCACTGTCCACCCTCCCACACACTTCTCTATCCTGAACCTCATCCTGGAGGCCAGCTGCTTTGGACCACACCAACAGGTCCCTCTGGCTTCCTACTGGGTTCAGCTAAGCAGGAAGCCCCTGTAGGAAAGCTGAGAAAGAGGGAAAAATGAAAATGGGGTTCCCTGACTCCCTCCCTGTGAGAGGACCTCAGGCCAGTTGTCCCACCGCAACAGCTCCACTGCCACTCACCAGTTTATTATATATCCCTGTGCTTTCTTACATTCTACCCACATCTTTGTAAACGGTCCCTACTTAAACCCTAATTTACATATGCTCTTCTGTTTGGACCCTGACTGACACAGCTCCCCTGTGAACCTCAATACAGTTAGAGTTGATTGGACAGACCTGAGTTTGAATCTCAATACTTCCACTCTGTGCCCTGAGAGGGATTCTCAATTTCTCTGAGGCTCAGATCACCATCACCCCTGACCCACCACTAGGAACACTCACCAGAAGTTATTCATTTCTTGTCATGTATTCAAGACATACTTGTTAAACCTCCATTATGTGAAGCACATGAAGAAAAAAAGTTTATCTTGCCTTCCCCCAGAGAATTCACATTCTGACTGGGACATGCAGATAGCAGAGGTACACAGGGGTCTCTAAGGGAACCTATAGCATCAGGCCAAGATGGGAATGCTGAGCCCTTAAAGAAAGGTGTCTCAAGGAAACAACAAGCTCAAATCCCCACACTTAGTCTTCTTCTAAGAGCTCCCTGTCTCAGTGAATGAGTACTATCACCCCTTGTGTAGGACAGAAACCTGGGAACCATCTTTGCTAGCCCCTCTTCTCACTCCCCATATGAAACCAATCAGTAATTTTCATAATTGCTTCCTAAAATATCCTTAGAATCTGCTCACTCAGTCTCACCCATAATCTAAAACAAGCTACTGCCAGCACTCACTTGAATTACAATGACTTTTTCCATATATACTTGCCCACAACCCTTTCCCCACCAAGTCATCTTCTATATGGAAGCCACAGTGATCTTTGTAAGATGAAAGTCTTAGCAGGTTGGCCTGCAGTGTCTTTGATTTCAAATTAAAGAGTGAACTCATTAAAAATGTCCACCATTTCTCATGTGGTTTGGCTCTTGCCTCCCCGGCCTCATCCAAAGACACACTAGCCCATGATCCCCCTACTCTCCCCCTCCCTGTACCCCCAACACTTACCTTCTCTCAGACCCCTACATCATGCTCCCCTCTAACACAAGAGTCTGTTTCCTCTGCCTCTGGAGTCTTGCCTCCCCTCCTCTTCACCAGGTACTTCTCATTCTTTGGGATCAGTTCCTTGGGGAAGACTTGTCTCACTGACTCTATCACCCCCTGGGCTATGGGCTCACATAGAATGGAGTCTCCCTATTGCATGGCACAGTTTGCCTTTGTCTATATTCTAATAGAATAATCCTCATTCACTGAACTTTATTTAAGCATTAGTTATGTGGTTCTGAACATCAAATTTTTAGTAACATGAAGACAGGGATCATGTCTTATTCTGTTCATTGATGTATCCTCAGCTCATATTATAGTGCCTGGCACAAACTAGGAATTCAAAAAATATTTGTTAAATTTTTCTTTTAAGATTTTACTTATTTGAGACAGAGGGAGAGAGAGTGCGTGTGCACGAGTGCACAATGAGGGGGGAGGAGCAGAAGAGGCAGAGGGAGAAACAGACTCCCCACTGAAGCAGGAAGCCCAACACAGGGCTAGATTCCAGGACCCCAAGATCATGACCTGAGCTGAAAGCAGATCCTTAACTGAGTAAGCCACCCAGATGCCCCAATATTTGTTAAATTTTAGAGCAAAATGCCAAGAGGGGAAAGAAATGGCAGTGGCTTCTCTAGATTAAAAGGCTCCCGTTAAGCATCAAAATATGTCATTTTAAAGCATTTCTGAAAATATTACATTTTCCCTGTCTTCTTAAGGTATGTTAGAAATAACTCAATATTTATTGAAGGCTCTAAATCTTTATTAGGAACCTCGGTTATTGGATTTTCTTCTAACGCTAGCTGGCTTTTGATTTCTGTGCTTTTTAGATTGCTCAGCCTACAGATTCCTGCTCTCTACCTTCTGAGCTGGCAGTGTCCTTTCTGGCCTGTGTCATTGTGCCTGCCTCCAACAGCCTCTTTCATGCCTTCTCATTTGTTGCTCTGAATCTCCTGCAGACTGGGAAACTAGATAACCAAGCTCGTTGTATTGAGTGTGAAGTCAGATTGACACATTCCAAATGAACCCACAGGCTTCTTCTAAACTAGAGCTAATGACTTCCAGTAACCCCTGCATGCCTAAGACCAGCCACTCTCATCCCACTTTTGCACAGTTCTTTGCTTCTTTCTCTTTTTTCTCCTCCTTCATAGCCTTTATTTGGCAAGACTGGCCTTCTATGGACTTGGCAGCTAACAGGAATTTTCCTTTCCCCCTTAAGTAGCAAATGGTACACCTGACCATCAGGGTTTCAATGCCTTTGTTGGTTTTCATTATATTTCATATATTTCACTCAGTAATATATGCAAGAATTTACTTCTCCCCAAGTCTCTCATTCAGAAGCTCAGAATTAGAGGAGGTTGATTTTTTAGGGCTTTGTTTTTGGTTTGCGGGGTTTTTTTGTGGGTTTTTTTTGGGGGGGGTATTTGTTTTGTTTTGTTTTGTTTTGTTTTGGATAAATGGATTTTACCCTAAAGAGATGTATACCAAAGACATCAAGCAGTTATTTGACGCATGTGACACTTTTAGCAGGCAGATCAAGCCTGGGTAACTGTGACAATGACCTTATTCATAGTCATAAAGAAACTCCCTGTCTTTCTATCCAATTAGAATAGTATTAATTACTTCCACCTTGAGTTAAAGGGAAGCAGGGGGGAGTCAAACTGCTAATTAAAAACTTGGGAATGGTGTTGCTGGCTGTGGAGGGCCATCAAAGCCAAGTAAGAGACTGGTGTAGGGAATTGCTCAAGTACAGAGCAAATGAGAAAGCAACAGCTCCCAATCCTTTCTCCAATTTGATCACTTGGCCCTTTCGAGTTGATTGCATGCTTTATTTTTTATTTTTTTTAAAGATTTTATTTATTTATTCGACAGAGATAGAGACAGCCAGCGAGAGAGGGAACGCAAGCAGGGAGAGTGGGAGAGGAAGACGCAGGCTCCCAGTGGAGGAGCCTGATGTGGGGCTCGATCCCATAATGCCGGGATCAGGCCCTGAGCCGAAGGCAGACGCTTAACCGCTGTGCCACCCAGGCGCCCCTGATTGCATGCTTTAAAAAACGCATTAAGAAAAATCAAGGAAGACAGAGAAAACAAAATTTAGAATGACAGAGTTCTTACAAGCTAAGAATCAGGCTCTGATTCGAAGGGCAACTTCTTGAATGATTTTGAAGGCTTGGGCTAACACTTGGCTTTGCATAGTCAGCCAGAGCAGCCTTTGTCCTGTTAGGCAATTACCCCCATCGATGCATATGTGATGTTAATGACAGGTTGGAACCAAAGGTGAACAAAAATGACAGCACTGTCTGTTCCCTAAAAAAAAACAGTTATGACCACAGCTTTTTACATTCTAGGAAGAGGCCAAAGATGCACCACTTATACGGGGCTGGAAAAAGACCCAGATGAGAAACTGGAAGGCCAGCAAGAACAGAGGTGGCTGAGCTCGGCAAGCAGCTGGCCGAGCAGAGGCCTCAGGATCAGACACACTTACATAAGGGAGGCTCCAAACCTCCTACATTTGTGGAGTAACAGTGACTCTGAGTACAGGTTATTGAAGGTAATTTCTCACCCAGGTACATTTTTAAACTGTTTTCCACCCAAAAGACTAATTTGGTTCTGTCTTAGAATACTCTTGAAAACCAGGCTGTTCTAAGCAGCTCTCTGTAACAGGGGAAACAAGGCATTAGCAGTTATAGGAATGATGAGAAGGCAGGTGCCAAGGTATAGAGGAAAGAGCCCCAGACACAGAGCAGATGATCTGAACACTAATCTCATTATACCATTTACTAACTAGCTCTGTGACCTTGAATACAGTGGTCCTGAAGCTTTTGGTCTGGTTTCTTCAACTTTAAGTGACAGAGTTTGGCCACATTCTTCTAAGGTTACATTCAATGAATTGGAGCATCTGTGATTTTTAGGATTTGGGGGACTTGAATTCTTATGGTTCCTCATGGTATTGGATGTTGGGGAGGACAGTAAAGAATAAAAGAAATCCTGGTCTTACAATAGAAAGAACACTAGACTTGAAGTAACAAGTACTGTTTGACTTTTCTAAGCCTCAATTTACATTTCTGAAAAAATGGGTATAACAACAAGGTACTTCACAGGGTTGTTGAGTGGATTCAGTAAAACCATGTGTGCCTAAACTATTTATGTAAATCTTCTAGGAAATCATGCTCCAAGCCCTCAAGGACTTTAGACTAGTTTATTGGGCGGATGGGAGAGGCCAAGACTAACAGAGAACTATGGTTCTCAAACTTCAGTGTACATGCAAATCACATGGAGATCTTGTTAGAGATGCAGATTCTGCGGTGGAACCCCAGATGCCACATTTCTAACACACTCGTAGACAGATGCTACTAATGCCTAGTTCACATTTTTAGTAGATAGCCTATCTATCTACTAAACAGACATGTTTAAAACTAGACACTATATAATAAAGCATGTGCATGAAGCATACCATGAGTGAAAACTTCTACTCCTTCCTACCTACTGAAGTCCTATCCTCCCTTCAAGACCAGTTCAAGCAGTATGGTTCAGACTACCACAGCCCTCTTTCTTCATAAGTGGTGGGGCAGAATGCTGGAGTCCAACAACTTTCCCAGGTGACCGAGATATTAAATTGGTTTAGCACCAAGCACTACAAAGGTGGTTCTCAGCCCTGGGTGCACGTTAGAATCAACCACAGAGTTTAAAAAATGTTTAGGCCAGCTAATAAAATGAAGGCCATTAAAGCATCCCAGGTGGTTCTAATGTGAGCCAAGTTTGAGAACTACACACCATACTCAAGTCTACTATTGAGGCCAACCACATTGGCTTGGTTTACCACTCTATATCCAGAGCCTGACACAGAACCTGGCATTCAACAAATATTTGTTGAATGAATATATCACTAATAATAAATAAATGAATAATAAATGAACTAAAGTAATGAAAATTTAGGCTGCCAGTTATTTCCTTAATATCTTTCCTGATGCCCAACAAAACCAAGTACTAAAGCATAGGGCTAAGGTTCACCTCTGGAGTAGATTGCTTTGGTCAGAATCCTGACTCACCACTCAGCACCCATGCAACCTTAGGCAAGCTTCACAACCTCACTGTCCCTCAGTTGCCTGCTATGTGACATAGGGAGGATAACAATATTACCCACTGTTTAAACTGGCAATAATTAAATGAGTGAGGACATGGGAAGCATGCAGAAAAGTATCTGGCACATAGTAACCACTTAATGACTGACAGCTATTTTTATTTTCCATCACTGAGCACACAGTGGTTCTAAGAGTTCGGCAAGTAGTCAGATCAATGAGCATTCTTCTGTCATTCAACCAACTGATGTTTCTTAAACATCATCTCTATTCCAGAGAGAATCTGTGACTGTAGATAAAGCAGCAAAAGGAGAGACACAGGGCTGTTCTTACATTACCTAAAATATAGTGGGCGAGGTGTCCATTGAGCAAGTTATTTCAAAGTGATGAGTAATAGAAAGTTATTTTAAGTGTCCTGACTATTACAAAGGGAAAAGGATCATGAAGACATAGAAAGGGGGTTGGAAAGATACAGACGTAGTGAAGAGAAGGGCCATATGCACCCCAATGTTCATAGCAGCATTGTCCACAATAGCTAAATTGTGGAAGGAGCCGAGATGTCCTTCAACAGATCACTGGATTAAGACGATGTGGTCCATATATACAATGGAATATTACTCAGCCATCAGAGAGAACGATTACACAACATTTTGCAGTAACATGGATGGAACTGGAGGAGATTATGCTAAGTGAAATAAGTCAAGCAGAGAAAGACAATTATAATATGGTTTCACTCATTTATGGAACATAAGAAATAGGAAGATTGGTAGGAGAAGGAAGGGAAGAATGAAGGGGGAGTAAACAGAAGGGGGAATGAACCATGAGAGACTGCGGACTCTGGGAAACAAACTGAGGGCTTCAGAGGGGAGGGGGGTGAGGGATTGGGATAGGCTGGTGATAGGTATTTAGGAGGGCACATACTGCATAGTGCACCGGGTGTTATATGCAAATAATGAATCATGGAACATTGCATCAACAACTGGGGATGTACTGTATGGTGACTAATATAACAAAATAAAAATTAAAAAAAAAAGAAAGGGGGTTGGAAGGTAATGACAACAATGTCTAACAGGGGTGATTAATACTGAAGGTCGGGAAAGACTTCCTAGAGAAGGAGGAATGCTCAAGCCAATTTGGTTGAGCAAAGGGAGCCTTCCAGGGAAGAACACTCATAAAAGCTCAGAAGCATGGAAGAGCAAAGTATGCTTTAGCACTGAAAGAAGGCAGGTGTGGCTGGGACATAAGGGAGCTTAGGTTGGTTTTTGAGGTAAGATTAGGAAGGCAATGAACAAGACAAAGGGAGTAAAGACAGGAAGGTGAAGCTGAACATGGCACTTATTCATTCAGGAACTAGGCAAGGTGACATAATAATAGAATACTTGTGCGGAATAATAAGAATGTTTGTGAGCCAGAAGGAGGTATGTTTGATAGGATCAAAGAGGACCTGTTGATCACCATGTGATGTGGCTCTATGGGAATGGCCAAGCCAAACTGTAGCCACCTTGGAAAGCCTGGCAGTTGACTTTGACATTTTTAGAAACAAGGCTGTTCCCTTTGTGGCAATCTCTACTTCTGCCCTCCTTTCTCTCTCATGATTCCTTTCCCTGCTCTACTAAGTTTCCTTTATTAACACACACCCTCTTTCCTTCTCTTCTAAAAATCAACTGGAGAAGGGAGTATCACATAGAAATCATTGGTATGTCCCAGACATAAAATCAGAAAAAATTTTGAGGTATGAGCTCCAACCTTTATTAGCTATAGGACATGAAGCTTCAGTTTCTTCATCTGTAAAATGGAATAATAATATCCGTATTAGGGATCTCCGAGAAAACCAATAGGATATGCATATATGGTGTATATATATGTATGTGTGTGTGTGTGTGTGTGTGTGTGTGTGTGTGTTTATAGTGAGAGAGAGAGAAAAAATAAAGAGGGGGGATTATAAGGAACCGGCTCATGTGATTGTGGAAGCTGGCAATTCTGAAATCTGCAGGCAGAGAGATGACCCAGCAAAGAGCCAACATTATAGCTGGAATCTGAAGGCAGTCAACAAAAGGCCTAAGTCCTTCAACAAATGGGATGAGATCCACGCACATTATGACAGGTAATCAAAATTATTCAAAATCTACTGAGTTATATGAGAATCACATCTAAAAAACACCTTTGCAGCAACATCTAGATGATTTTTGACCAGTCATCTGGCTACCATAGCCTAGCCAAATTGACATAAAACTAACCATCACAGTATCCCTTTACCCGCACCAAGGGTGTCACTTAGATCACACTGGATAATATATATGGTTAAATGTGGGCAGTTTCCTTTGTGTCTCTAAACCTCAGTTTCCTTGTCTGTAAATTGCAAGTAAGACTGTCTTGCAAATCAGAGTGAGAATGAGCTATCACCTCACACCTGTCAGAGTGGCTAAAATCAACGCAAGAAACAACAGGTGTTGGCGAGGATGTGGAGAAAAAGGAACACTCTTGCACTGTTGGTGGGAATGCAAACTGGTACAACCACTGTGGAAAACTGTATGGAGGTTCCTCAAAAAGTTAAAAATAGAACTACCCTATAATCCAGTAATTGCACTATTATTTACCCAAATAACACAAAAATACTAATTCAAAGCAGCATTATCTACAAAAGCCAAATTATGGAAAGAGCCCAAGTCTCCATCAATTGATGAATAAAGAAGAGGTGGCATATATATATACAATGAATATTACTCAGTCATCAAAAAGAATGAAATCTTGCCATTTGCAATAACATGGGTGGAGTTAGAGAGTATAATGCTAAATGAAATAAGTCAGTCAGAGAAAGACAAATACCATCTGATTTCACTCATAAGTGGAATTTAAGAAACAAAACAAATGAGCAAAGGGAGAAGAAAAGAGAAAGAGAGGAAATCCAGAAACAGACTCCTAACTATAGAGAACAAACTGATGATTATCAGAGGGGAGGTGGGTTGGGAGATGGGTGAAATAGATGATGGAGATTACGGAGGGTGCTTGCTGTAATGAACACTGGGTGAAGTATGTAAGTGTTGAATCACTATACTGTACACCTGAAGGTAATATAACACTATGTTAACTAACTGGAATTTAATTAAAAAAAAGAAGAGAGACTACTTATCTTGTAGAGTTGTGATGACAATGGCGCAACCTACATAAAAACTAACCACAGTGCCTGACACCTAGTAAACTCCCAAATATTTCCTTGTTATTATCTTCCTGCTAGTACTATTTGCACTGAGCACTTGACATTTTCTTATCTGTTAACCTTAGCTTATCCTTCTATGCATAGCACTTTCTTCTGTGACTCAATTCTAACCACACTTTAAGAATCAGTGTATGTGGGAATCCTTCCCTGACACCCTCTGCCCTACATTCTGGATTAGTTGCACTGTTTTCATGTGTCTGTCATATCACTGAGCGTGCTTTGTTTTATTTTGTTTGATTGGCAGGCTTCATCACTAATGTAAATCTTAGAGGTAGAAAATGTGACCTTCATTTCCATGTCCCATCACTTAGCTGAAAGCAGGACACAGAATATTTGATATAATTGATATTGAATATTGAATTGATATAGAATGATTTGTTATAAAAATGAACAGAAGTGCAGAGATCTGCTCATTGCTCATGCGATGAAATGTACATTTGGAGGCATTTTATCCCCCTTGAATTATACCCATTCAGCCCTCCTCATACTTCCATGGTTACCATGAAAGCCCAGGCCACTACCCAACCTCTGGAATCACAACTTCTAATATTTATGCCCTATTTAGTGACATATTTCTTCTGTGTATCACAACTCTGTAGTAGTCAAGTAGGAAAAGGTGTTCAGTATTTACTGAATTGAAATAAACCGATACTGACATAGTATGATATAACAGATTCAGTAGGTGGTTGCTGCAGAGAAGTCAGGCATGGCTTGTTTATACTAACAAGAGGGACTGTTTGGGGAGTGATAGAGCTGTTCTGTATCCTGATTGAGATAATGGTTACATGAATCTACACTTGAATTAAAATTCATAGAACTATATACCCAAAAGTCAATATTACTGTAGCCTAATAGAAATAGAAAAAAATCAATGTGTGAGGTAGAATATACAGACAATGGCCAGACAATAAAACTTTTATGACAATCAACAATTTCATAACAATAAAATTCTGACCTATTACCCCTGCAGCAACCAGGCCAAGAAGCCAGAGCCAGACCATAACCTCTGTAAGCGACTGGCCCAGAATGGTCATGATTTGGTGATGACTGTCGTCAGCTTCCCTACCTTTTGCCCCCACTTCCAACTCAAGACCAACAAGACCAGGCCAAACCAATCACTAGGAGGCCATACTTCTAATTAGCCCACCTCCAGGTTCCCCAGGCCAATGGTCTGCCATTGTGGCACATCCGAAGCCTTCCCCTTTCTTCGCTGTGATGCTTTCCCACCCTCCTGCCTGCCTTTGAGTCTCTGTCAAACACAGTGCTGGGGGCTGACTCTCTTGCTATAAGAAACTCTGAATAAGCAGTTTGGTTTCGTCTTATGTGGATGGTCTTTGCTTATTTCCACAATACTGTGCTATTGTTTGGGATAAAACAGAAGTATGTGCATGTGTTTGTATAGGCATAGATTGTAATTAAAAGTACAAGCACACACATGAAAACAAAATGATTGTTTGCTTCCTAGGTAGGGAATTGGTTGGTTGAGCAATAGGGACAATAGTGAGACTGATATTTCTGTGTTCCCTTTTGAACCTTTTGGATGCTCCACCCCCATCAATGATTTAAGTAAAAAATAAAAGTTCACTAAAATATGAAGACTTCCAGATTATAAGAAGCATTTATTATTCAAATTCACAAATGACCACAAATAGTCTCTAAAAGTAACCAGCTTGATATTATTATTTTAGAATAAATCGGGGTTAAGGTGTTTGGTGAGTTGTTTCACAGCTCTGAGCTCTGATGATGCCATGAGGACAGCCCCAGCCTGGGGGAGTTGCAGGAAGGATATATTAAGTGCATTAGCTGGGCTAGACCAACTGCTGAAGAAAACAGAACCCAACATTTATCGTAACTCAGTTACAGTAGATGTTTCTTTCTTGCTCACTGAACAGATAAGGTGAGTGAGGGAGCAGGTGGTTCTCCCTCACTCAGTTGCTCAGGAACACAGACTGACAGCTGTCCTGCCATCTTCAGTGTGGGGCTTCTAAAGTCTCCCTGGGTAGCATCTCTATCCATCTAGCTCAACTGGGAAGGCCACGGGGGAGCACACACAGGAGGCTCTATAGGTCGTGCCTGGGAGTGGGCACTGTTACGTTCACTCATACTTAGGATTGCCAGATTTAGCAAATGACGGGGAAAGACATCCTGTATTTTATCCAGTGAAATTTGAATTCTAGGTAAATAACACGGTAGTTTTTAGTATAAGTAGTACATCCCATGTAGTATTTGGTGCATATTTGCTCTAAAAAAATTATTTATCTAAAATTCAAATTTCCCAGTGGGCATCCTGTATTTTACCTAGCAATCCTGGACCACATTCCATTGGTTAGAATTTAACACAGGCCCACATAAAACAACAAAGAGGGCTAGGAAAGGTCGTTTTGTTGTTTCCCCAGAAGAGAGTGTGGGTTTTGTTAAGCAACTAGCAGTATATGCTGCAGTAAGAAATGAACAAGGTTTAGGCCCCTTCCTTTTCTCTACACTACAGGTGTTACAGGACCTAGAGAAGTAATAGAAAATAGCAGTTCTTGAGGTGAGCATGCCTTAGAATCTTCTGGAATGCTAGTTAAAAGATTAAAATCTTTTGTCCCAGCCTTGACAATTCCAGATTCTTTCCAATCTTAGAGCTCAGAATCTTCTTTCTCAACCAGCACCCCATGCTGCTCTATCGTAAGCAATGGAAGCAACATACCTTGAGACCTTGGGAACTCGGACATCCTTACGTGAAGAAACATTAAGAACTCAAACAGTTGGAAATGAAGCCGTCTATGGTGGGGCACAAACCTTAGGTTTTACAGCACAACAGACAGAGGCATAGTTTCCATCCCTAAGTGTGCAAGAGGCCAACCATGTGGGGTACAGAGCACAACATAAACGCCTGCCAAAACCAGCTCCGGGGATTCTGCCCTTGGAACAAGTCCTAGGTAGACTACAAAAATAAAGTAACAAGAAGACAGTGACCCGACATTTGAGGCCTTCATCAGGGTCAGACAGTTCTCTTCCCCAGGCTGCATGACCAGCCTCTGCAGAGAGCAGCACAGCTGCTGTGGACTCTAATAAGCTGCCTCCTTGGAGGACTTGTGAAGCTGACTGCTGTCTCAGGTAGTTTAAAGAAGAAGAGAGGTATTTTTTTTAACAAATCCTCTTGTAATGGTTGAAATTCCAGCATTCATTCGTATTCATTTTGGAAGCTGGCACCCATCGCTTAAGGGACTGGTAATAAAATTGACAATCTGCTACAGTGGAACTCAGGCAGGTGTTATTAACTTTAACCGAATTGATCTCAACTAGATCACTGTCAGAGATGATATGGTAACAATCGATTTTTTTTCCAGCTCTGAGAGCTTTATCAGTTGACTTATTTCCATTTCTACAGTCTTTTTTTTTTTCCTTTTGCTTGAGGTTTATGGCAGCATTTCTTTCTTCTTGCTTTCTCATTTCAATTTGTAAATAGTATGCTTTTAAGCACAATATTTAGGGAGGAGAGGCAATGCAGCTTCAAAAACAACTCATCCAAGCCCATAAATTTGGCAGCTGTAGAATGCCTGAACAGGCATTGAGAAAGAAGGGTACTCTCTGAACATGATGCATTTCAACCATGCATTATGGACTGTTATGCACACTGTTAACAGACAAACTATGTCCCCCCAAGTTAATATGCTGAAGCTCTAACCCCAATTGTGACCATATTTGGAAGAGGTAATTTTATAGAAGTTATTAAGGTTAAATGAGGTCATAAGGGTGGGCCCTAATGCAGTAGGACTGGTGTCCTTATAACAAGAAACACTGGGGATACACACACAGAGAAGAGGCCAGGTGAGGACACAGAAAGAAAGCAGCCATTGGCAAGCCAAGGAGGAAGGCCTCAGGAGAAATCACACCTGACAACACCTTGATCTTGGACTTCCAACCTCCAAAACTACAAGAAAATGAATATCCCTTGTTTAAACCATCCAGGTCGGTGTGGCTTTGTTAGGGTAGCCAGGCTAACTAATGCACCCACCTACCCAGAGCAATGCAGTGCTGTGCTACAGTGTTTCCCGATGGACTTGGGAAGAGCACTGCATGTCTTCTATCAGCATCAAGGTGAACGGAGGCACTAAGCTGCATATTCCAGGCACACACATCCTGTTCTACATACCTAACATGTGCACCTGCCTCCCCCACTGTGCTCACCTGTATCAGCAGCCGGTGCAAAAATAAAGGCCCTTCAGGGACGGATGGAGTGTGGAACTCTGGAATGGCTGGCCCTGGCCCTGGCCCTGCAGTTTCCTAGCATGGTGACCTTGGGAAGTTAAGCGCTCCATAGACTTCAGTGTATTACCTGGACCATAAGGAGAACACCACCTGCTTTTGAAAGTTGTTACAATGATCCAACCTAGTAATGAGTATGAAAGTATCTTGTGCAATGTACAAGGTAACAACTGATAACAGGAGTAAAGCTCTGACAGTAGAGTGTTATAAAAGTCATTCTTTTCATTTGTTACCTCAGCTACTTCAGAAATGTATATTTTAAACTGGAGACTATGGAGCAGGGGGAGGATCAGCTCTTCTGCTAGAAATTATTTTAACAAAACCAGTAAGACAAAGGTCTGTGACAACAGGATGTGTAAATTACAAAGTGATTCCTGAAGATGTAGGAGTAAATTAAGACAAATTATAAAAAATTCAAGGTATAAGGAAAATTCAAGAACACTGGTTCCTTAAAACCCAAGCCCTGCACTCAGGTAGGCCTGAGTCTGATATGGTTTTCATCTTTCTCTTACAAACGATGTATTATAAGCAGGTTATTTAATCTTTCTAGGCCTTATAGGTTTGTTGAGGGTTAAATATAATACTATATGTGTATATGAATTACTGTAGTGCTTTTTGTAGTACATTATATTAATATATATTATATATATAATATATATACATTATATATATTACTACATTATAATAATGTAGTACATTATTATTTCCTGTCCTGATTCTACCATCAATTCCCTGTGTGACCCTGAACTCACCCTTCTAAGCCTGTTTTCTCACCTGGATGCTAGGACTTCCTACTAACATGCTATCATTTAAAAAAAATGAACATTGTGGCTGTATCATGAGGCTGATTAATAATTTAGGCTTCTTATGTAACTGTGAAATAAAACTTACAAATCAGGATTAAAAAAAAAAAACAGTGCCAGTGAATTGATTTGAAAATGGTTCTCCCTAAGCATACAGGGTTATGAATAGAAAATCGAGTCTCATGAATCTTTTTCCTCCAGCCCGACTAGCCATTGCAGAAATGTGTATCACATACCTCTTCTGTGCAGAGCACGCTTCTAGAAGCCAGGAATGCTGCTGAGGCAAGCTCATGCATGGAAAACTGTACGCATTCGCTGCTGGGCCAAGCAGAGGACTTTAGGATAGATCCAGAGAGAGCAAGCTCAGCATCGAGAGAAGGTTAAAGATGTAGAGTTGGATGGCAGTCTCCAATTATTACGAGGTGGAACAGTTCCAAATGAGCACAGCTCCCCTGGCCCGGAGCTGTCAGAAGGACAGCCAAAGCCATGTGGGCCTCTCTCCCGGGGAGGCAGTGGGGGAACCTTCTACCCTGACCTCACGGTCCCATGCTATGATGCGGACAGAGGTTTCCCAAGCTTGTCTTTACTTAACTTCCCAAATCTCTGTCTTTCTGAAGCTACAACCAGGCCAGCAGGTCAGGCAATGAAATCAACCCCCTGTGTGTATGTGTTGGTTTATTTTTTCTCATCTGTGAAATGAGACCTACTTCAAAGGGTTTTTCTAGAAATTAAATTAGATAATATATGGCAAAATGCTTATAGAAGCGGCACAAATGCAAATGCTCATCATTGCTGCCATCATTTGTCTCAGAGGGCTCCGCCATGCGAAACCACCCACTTCAGCCTGGCTCTGCAGCAGATGGCTGCCAGAAATATCAATAGCAGCAATTTTTCCAGTCATTCTTCAAATTCTGCTTAGTGTTCATTATCACCTTTATTGACTTAGCCCAGCTGCAGGCACCAGCCCAGCTCCATCATTCTGTCACCATGATTCGGCTGGGCAATTTGTGGTTTCCAAAGGAGAAAAGAAACTGGGGCGGGAATGCAAGTGTGATTCAATATCACAGCCTGAGGACATCCTCCTTCCCACATGTCCTCTGTCCTGGCTGGGCCCCTACAGAGCACGGGCAGGGCTGGTCCTTCTGATCCTGGGTTCAGGAGGGCCTATGGTTCTGGAGTGTATGTTGGTCATCAGGAGAAGGAAGCTTTGACAGGGCCTGTCATCACTTCAGTATGAGCCCTTCACAGAGAGTTTTAGAAGCAATGTGATGTAGTGGGAACAGTAACAATGCCCTCTGTTCTCTGGGGAGGTCCTATGTGCCAGGCTCTATGCAGAGGCTTTAAAAATTGCCTAGGTTCGAACGCCAGCTTTGCCCATTCCTAGCTGTGTGGCCTTGAGAATGTTGTTTAGCCACTCTGTGCCTCCATTACCTCCTCTGTAAAATGTTTCTGCGAGTATTGTTTGGAGGATTATACAAATATATAAAATGTACATAAATGGAAATATATAAAGCATAAATATGTAAAATATATACTATATACTATATAAATCTACAAGACAACCCCTGTGACCTTTATTTTTGTCACTATCATTATCATTATTATTATAAATCTCCTATATTCATTTCCTATTATGGCTGTAACAAATTTTTTTAAAAAGATTTTATTTATTCATTTGACAGAGATAGAGACAGCCAGCGAGAGAGGGAACACAAGCAGGGGGAGTGGGAGAGGAAGAAACAGGCTCATAGCGGAAGAGCCTGATGTGGGGCTCGATCCCGTTACGCCGGGATCACGCCCTGAGCCGAAGGCAGACGCTTTAACCACTGTGCCACCCAGGCGCCCCGCTGTAACAAATTACCACAAAATTTGTGGCTTAAAATGACGTAGATTTATTATGTTATGGTTCTGGAGGGCAGAGGTTCTACAGTTAACGTGCCAGCACAGCTCTGTTCGTTTAGGAAGCTCTAGGGGAATACGTGCTTCCTTTCCTTTTTCGGGTTCCAGGGGTGCCTCCACTCCTCAGCTCATGCCCCTCTCCTGGCATCTGTCCAAACTCTGCTTCCATCATCCCCTCTCCTTCTCTGACTCCAGTCCTCCCACTCTATTACAAGGACTCCTGTGATTTCATTAAGCCTAACAAAGTAACCTAGGATGATATCCCCATCTCAAGATCCTTAACCTTATATGCAAGGGAAGGCAACATATTCACAGGTTCTGAGAATTAGCATGGAGACATCTTTGAGGGTCATTATTGGGCCTCCCACAGCTCTCAAGAGTGAAATATTTGCATAGGGATTTTACGGTAAGGAATGGAGTCTTGAAGGAACTGCAAAAAGCTAAAAACGCTAGAAGTGGGCTCCAAAGAGAGGTCAGCCTTGTTGTAAAACCCATATTCTTTGTACCAGCTGCTTCTAGACATGGAAATGGAAGCTGAGTTGGCGCCCCAGCCCTGCTCCAAGCTGTCTGATGGCTCGGGGCCACTCAGAGATGCCAGTGAGAGCATGGCTCTGAAGTGGATTTAAACTACGTTTCACAAGTACAAGGCATCCCTGCCCCTTATGTGGGGCTCCAGATGGGGAAACTAGGGCTCAGGGAGTGGAAGGATTTGCAGAAGGACACCTAGTCAGGAAATGGTAGAGCCAAGATTTCCCCCAGATCTGCTTGACTCCAAAGAAAATAAAAGCCGTATTCAGTGAAAACTATAGTTTAAAGAGTCATGGCAAAAGAAATGTGCCTGTGTGGTTCTCAGCTGGAATATATACGGTGTAACCTTTTCATACTCTCATGTACATAACCTTTCAAGTACAAAGCATAAAGTGCTTCTATTCAGTCTTGTACTTTATACACTACAACCTTTATACTTTCAACATGGACACGTTTGGGGTTGAGAAGCTGGGACTGACATCTCAACACAGAAGGAAAAGGTTATGGCTCTCCAGTAAAGAAAAGGGAAGGTCAAGAGAGGACATGCTCGGAACTCGAACATCGTGACCCCCTCGTATAAGCAGAACCCCGACTGGTTCACCCATTTCTGACAGAAAAGGACAAGAAAACACCTTAGAATAAGAGGAAGACATTTAGGGCCAATTAAATCAGGCTCTCCCCACTGTGCAATGTGGATGGCAGACGTAAAGAATGTATTTCTCTCCTCTTGCCCTAGTTAGTGATACAGATTGAAAATCTAAGTATGTCTGAATGGCGGTAAATTAAGTCAAATGAATTAAGAGCATTGGCTGGCTCCTAAGAGGAACTGAGCACAGCCCTGCCCCTAAGGTTGGCCTCCAAGGGGCATGGAATGTGATGGTTTGGATCACGGATCAAATCTCCACTCTGCTTTGTTATACTGAATGATTTTTTTTGAGTTTTTATTTTAATCATCTGGTGCCCATCACACATGCCCTCTTTAATTCCAATCACCTATTTTGCCCATCCCCCCATCCACCTCCCCTCTGGTAACCAGCAGTTTGTTTTCTGTAGTTAAGAGTTTGTTTCTCAGTTTGTCTCTCTTTTTCCCTCCCTTTGTTCATTCATTTTGTTTCTTAAGTTCCACATATGAGTGAAATCATATGGTATTGGTCTTACCCTGATTGACTTATTTCACTTAGCTTTATACTGTATAACTCCATCCATGTCATTGCAAATAAAGTTCATTCCTTTTTACGGCTGAGTAATATTCTATTGCACATGCACATGCACGCATGCACACACACACACACGTCTTCTTTATCCATTCATCAATCGGTGGACACCTGGGATGCTTCCATATCTTGGCTGTTGTAGATAATGCTGTTATAAATGTTGGGGTACATGTATCCCTTTGAATTAGTGGTTTTTGTATTCTTTGGGCAAATGCCCAGTAGTGTAATCACTGGATCACAGGGTAGCTCTACTTTTAAATTTTTGAGGAACCTCCATACTGTTCTGCAGAGTGGCTGCACCAGTTTGCACTCTCACCAAGCAGGACAGTTCCCCTTTCTCCACATCCTTACCAATACCTTTTGTTTCCTGTACTGTTGATTTTAGCCACTCTGACAGGTATGAGGTGACATCTCACTGTAGTTTTGATTTGCATTTTCCTGAAGATGAGTGATGTTGAGCATCTTTTCATGTGTCTGCTGGCCATCTATATTTCTTCTTTAAAGAAATGTCTGTTCATGTCTTCTGCCCATTTTTAAATTGGATTATTTGGGTTTTGGTGTTGAGTTGTATCAGTTCTTTATATATTTTGGATACTAACCCTTTATCAGATATATCATTTGTAAATACCTTCTCCCATTCAGTAGGTTGCTTTTTAGTTTTGTTTATCGTTTCCTTCGTTGTGCAAAAAAACTTTTTATTTTGATGTAGTCCCAATAGTTTATTTTCACTTTTGTTTCCCTTCTCTCAGGAACACATCTAGAAAAAAAAATTGCCACAGCTAATGTCAAAGAAGTTACTGCCTATGATCTCTTCTAGGATTTTTGTGGTTTCAGGTCTCACATTTGGTCTTTAATCTGTTTTGGATTTATGCTTGTGTATGTGTATCTTAAACAAGAAAGTGGTCCAGGTTCATTCTTTTTCATGTTACTGTCCAATTTTCTCGGCACCATTTGTTGAAGAGATTTTTTCCCATTGGATATTCTTTCCTGCTTTGTCGAAGATTAATGGGCCATATAATTGTTGCTGTATTTCTGGATTTTCTATTCTGTTTTATTGTCTGTGTGTCTGTTTTTGTGCCAGTACCATACTGTTTTGATTACTACAACTTTGTAGTATAACTTAAAGTCCAGAATTTTGATGCCTCCAACTTTGCTTTTCTTTTTAAGATTGCTTTGGTTATTCACAGGGTATTTTGTGGTTCCATACAAGTTTTATGTTTGTCTGTTCTAGCTCTGTGAAAACTCCTGTTGGTATTTTGAGAGGGATTGCATTAAATTACACTGGATGAATTCATAACCTCACTGAGCCCCACTCTTCACCTATAAACAATGATGTATGTTCCTCAGGGGTTGTTAAGAGAAAAAAATGAAAAATCATCTGTAAACCAATTAGCAGAGGGGCTAATACATTGAATGCACGGATGTGATGATGATTTATGTTGACATCTTCCCAAATTATAACTCAGGGACCTCTGACCAGCCTTGGCATTCCTATTACAAAATGTAAACTCAGCAGAATACACAATAAGAAGTCTCTAGGTGCTTATTCCAAAAACTATTCAAGTAAGACAAAATAAAAAAATATACAATAAAGATGATAGTTAGCATTTATTAAGTTTCTGTGGTGTTCCAGTTACTCTTTTAGGTATTTCATGTGTATTAATAATTTAATCCTAAAACAACCATGAGTATAGATTTAATATCAACCCATTTTAGAGATGATACAACTAAGGAACAGAGTTCACATTGCTAGGAAATGTCAGGGCCAGGATATTAACTCGGGCAGTGTGGTTCCATAGCCTACACATTTTACAACTACACTAAGGTGGCCATATAGTTTACCATACACTCCAGGATATATTTTATCAAGGAAAGCAGGCAGAAATCCAGAGTGTCCAGGCTAGCCAGGACATACTGCCATGCTAGCTCAACCGTCCATGTAATAGCCTTCAAGAGCATAAATGGACCTGAGTAATCATCCTCTGCTTGTATATAATGGGGAAACTTCAGTGCCTGTCTCATGCCAGGTATTCAATAAATTTATGTTGAATGAATGAATGAGTGAATGAGTTGAGTAACTTGTCAAAAGGCTAAAGTATCATTTTCTATTATTCTTATGATGTGATTGCATAACTCGGCAATATCTGGGTTGGAGTTGTCTGAGCATTTTCCTGTACTTTCTTTCATAGGACAGATAGTGACTACTAATTGCTTCAGTATTCATTCCAGAGGTAAAGAAACTTACTGCAGTGAATGAGGAAAGGATCTAGGAGTGCCACATTGTTGGACAGACAACTGAAACACTGTGCCTATGGGAGAGAGTCAGGACGAAAGATCGACCTCTGTCTCCTTGGCAATCTATGTGTAAGAAACAAATCATATCTAGTCTCTCTATATTCCATATTGCCCCATGACATCAGAGAATGTTTTGCATATTTCTTCTTCTCAGGTATTGCCAGCAGGTACCTGGCAATAATACCTAAATACTTATAAAACCTAAATACCAATAATACCTAAATATTTATAATACCTAAATACCAATAATACCTAAATACTAAAATAGTACCTAATATTCATGGTGCTTACTATATGCCAAGTATGGGTCTCAACCACTTTACATATATGAATCTTTACCATCACCTATAAGGTAGGTACTATTATGATTCATTTTACAGAGTACAAAATAGGCATAGCTAATAACTGACAGGGCTGGAATTAAGTTGCAAAATTGTGAATTAAGTAGTTCCAGAGTCCCTGCTCTTCACTACTCTGCTCTGTTGCCTTCTTATGCTGATGCAAATAATCAGCTTTGTTATGAAAAGAATCTGGACAAATACATGGAGGAGGGGGAGGAAGAAGAGTTACAGAGAACTGCTCTACTAAGAAAGAGACAGGAAGCTCCCAGGAGAGAAAAAATAACAGTTGTGGGAAGATGGGAGTTACCAACCTTGTGGGCTGGTTATGGAAAGAGTATTCCTTGTTATCAAGAGAATGAGAAACCAGTAAAATTTTTGAGAACAGCTATTTCTTAAATGGAGGATTTTGAGAGTATCAGCAATGAAAAGAAAGATTTTTTTAAGTTACTTTCCTGTGTTCTAAGAACATACTTCACCACCACCTTAAAAATTAGAAGTGATTTTTAAAAGGCATAGGAAAGCTTTTAATATATTTAAACTGTGTGTTTTCCTAAAATGTCTGTTTAAATTGACACAAATTTGTTCCATTTGGATTTCACATAAAGTATCCCATCTTGTCTGTACAATGGGACTATGAGGTAGATACTACTATTGTCATATTGTAAATGAAGAAGCTATGGATCAGAGAAGTTAAGTAATTTGCTTAAGGTCACACAGAAAGTAAATACCAGAGCTAGGATTTGAACTTAGGTCTGATTTCAAAAAGCCTTGTTCTTTCTATGCACACAAAATTGGTTTGTTCCTCCTATGACAAGGCCAAAGTTCACACAGAGACAGAGAAAGATCTAGAACATCAGTTTTCATTCAACTTTAATTCTAGTGACATTATTGCTTCCCTTATTGCCTGTATCTCTTCCAAAATGCATACTATATACACTCAGGATATTTCACACATAGAAGGAAGGGAAATTCTAGACTAGAAGAAAATGATAATTTCCAAAAAAATCCCTTTCAAATGTTACTGATATTTGACCTTGAACCTCACCTTTTTCAAAAATGAAGGTACATGAAATAAGATATATCTGCACATATTACATACACATATATATTTACATACATATATGCAATAGGCCATTCTTTGACCTTTTGGTGAAAAGGAAGGCCATATACTATATTGGTTAACAGCTCTGACTTTGGTGGAAGACACACTTGGATGCAAGCTCCAGTCTGCCTTTCAGTATCTATGTGATCATGGACATTAATTCAACTACTCTTGTGTCTCAGCTTTCTTTTTGGTGAAATAAGGATAATTATTCCTCCTTATAATGTTGTGCTGATTAAATAATATATGTAAGCCACTTAGCACAGGCCTGGCACCATAGTAATCATAGAATAAATTAAGGAGGGCACGTATTGCATGGTGCACTGGGTGTTATATGCAAGTAATGAATCATGGAACTTTACATCAAAAACTAGGGATGTACTGTATGGTGACTAACATAATATAATAAAAAATTATTTTAAAAAAGAATAAAAGATTGCTTTTATTACTTCAAATAAAACCTTTCCATTGTGACCAGAATTAAGTTATCAAAATTAATTGAGCTTTGGGACACCTGGGTGGCTCAGTCGGTTAAACATCTGCCTTTGGCTCAGGTCATGATCCCAGGGTCCTGGGATCCAGTCCCGTCAGGCTCCCTGCTCAGCAGGGATCCTGCTTCCCCTTCCGTCTGCCACCTCCCTCCCCCGTTTGTGCTCACATTCTCTCTCTGTCAAATAAATAAATAAAATCTTTAAAAAAATTAATTGAGCTTTTCTCAGTACCAATCACAGACAGCAATGGTCAAAACCACTGGCCTTAACATGTAAAGGACCATGAATCATATGGTCATAAAGTTGCTCATCTATCTTAATGGTACAATTGGATAAGTCATTTCCTTCCCTGGGCCTTCATTTTTTTTTAAATCAATGATAGAATATTATTATGGGTAAAGCTATGGTTTCTGTGCTCAGTGCTGACATTAAAATGCCCGTTCTTAGCCATAGTAAATGTCAACAGCACCCTCTTTCAACCTTAAGAAAGTGATTCTTGATGACAAAGTCCTCAACAGGTCATCCCGGTTGAAACTGTATGGACACAGGACATTCTACCTTAAAGAACAATTTATGATCCTGTCAAAGTCTGTCACCTCAATTTCCTTCTAAGAAGGAAGCATTTCCATCCAGATCCTGAGGGAAAGAGTGGGATTAGTAGCCTGGAAAAGCAAGTAGACTTAGTTCTGACTTCCTCCCACAAAATGGTCACACAAAGTGATGTCACAGCAGTCAAGTGAATCCTGCTCTGGAGATAAAGATACATATTAGTTGTCCTTGGCATAGCTCTAGACACTGTCATGTAAACCAAGAATAAATACTACAACTGAGCTGACCACTTTAAAATGTACAGCATATTGGGGCGCCTGGGTGGCACAGCGGTTGGGCGTCTGCCTTTGGCTCAGGGCGTGATCCCGGCGTTACGGGATCGAGCCCCACGTCAGGCTCCTCCACTATGAGCCTGCTTCTTCCTCTCCCACTCCCCCTGCTTGTGTTCCCTCTCTAGCTGGCTGTCTCTATCTCTGTCAAATAAATAAATAAAAAATCTTTAAAAAAAATAAAATAAAATGTACAGCATACATCTATGCAATTCTTTCCTTTTCTCACAGAAAACTCAAACACATGTAAGTAACCGGCTCACAGATTCTTTAACTCATTTATAGATTCAAACTCCTTTTCTACTGAATGCCTACCAATGTGTTAAACATGGGAGAAATTAAAATATAGTTTTTGCCCTCGAGGCTCATAGGCAAGACAAACAACTAATGGGAGGCCAGCATGAGAAGGCGGTAAAAAGTATTATGAAGGCATCCAAACACATTTGAGGGAGCTAAGGTGGCAGCGTGCTGATAACCCGGCTCTGGGGGTGGCAGCATTGGCTGATCTCTGTGGCATAAAACCTCCGTGAAGGCCTGTTTCAAGCCTTCATCAAGACATCCCTGAGCACAGAGTTGGGAAGAGGGATGTGCAATTAGTTCTTATATGCTGGTACACTCTGGCGGTAAAGGGCAGAGTCTCAGAAGCACGGACAAAAGGTTTCTTATGTGTTTGACCTTTCAACTAAGAGATTTCTAACCTGAAAGACTCTACCAAAAAGCTGGTGAGCTCAGGACCCATAATGTTTATTAAATTCCATGCAGGGAGCCTGGACCAACCTAAGCTCAGAGAGGTCTTTTGTCATTGAGGGCAGATATGCCTGACTGCTGAGTTCCACCTATGTTTACCTGTGTCTAGGAAGAGTATTTAGCATTCTAGAGTGGTATGTTTGTTCAGGTTATCAACTGCATGCCCTCAGAATAAAGATTCAGTGAACCTGCTGTCAGAAGAATTTCCCCTGCGGTGGCAGAATGAGATCAACGCCTTTGGTGGAATACAGTTAAATCAATACGCAGTGCTGTTTTAACACATCTCAGAAACTGCCAAGAAACCTGACCCGAGTTTAAGAACATCACTAAAGCCAAACTTCCTTGTTTATATAGCAATTCAGGGATATTAGGAGAGTTATTCATGAAATTTAGCTCTGTATAGAGTTTATACAGTTTATAATAGGGTTTATAATTCCTTGTTCTGTCTCTAAATGAGGCAGAGCCCTTTCACATCTCCAATAAATTTTCCTTAAATGAGTCTTTCAGAGTAACAGACTCATGCAATGTTAAATGAGTAATGCAATAACTAAACTTACTGTTCTGTGGTCCAAACATTTGAGACACTCTGCTTTAATGTTTGGTGGTTTCTTTAGTGCAAAATTTCTCAGAGCCTTTATTCTGCATTAATTATGGCCACTTTATCGACCTATATTAAGTTATATCAGACAATGTGCCAAGCACTAAGTATGTTACCTCATTTAATCTTTTCATCATTTTTATAAAATAGAGATGATAATCTACATTTTTCTAGAGATGCATCTAAGGCTTATAAACGTGAAACACTATGTTCAGGATGATAGACCCAATGAGCAGATCTTGAACCCAGACCTCTCTGACTTAAGAACACATCCTGTTAAACTTTTGCTATATTCTCCCTATGCTGTGAATCTCTGGCTGTGGGGGAGTGTATGTACTATTTCCTAACATATTTAAAGACTAAATGATTTTCCATAGACCCTTTTTGCTGCAACCAGTGTCCAACACAACATGCTTTGTGAAATACTGCACCATAGGAGCATAACACTAACTTTTATGGATCTAACACAAAGAAACAAGTAAGGAAATCTTGTTTGGTGGTTGAAAATTGTGGTACAGCTATAAGGAATCTAAGTAACAAAATTAGTACGGTTGACCCTTGAATACCAAGAGGGTTAGTGGTGCTAACCCTCCATACAGTCGAAAATGCACATAAAACTTTTGACCCAAAATTACTAATAGTCTACTGTTGACCAGAAGACTTACTGATAACATAAATAGTTAATTAACACATATTTTGTATATTATACATGTTATATATTGTATTCTCACAATAAAGTAAGCCAGAGAAAAAAATGTTAAGAAAATCTTAAGAAGAAATGCATTTACGATACTGTACTGTGTTTATTTAAAAAAAAAAAAAAAGCCATGTATGGGGTGCCTGGGTGGCTCAGTCAGTTAAGCGTCCAACTCTTGGTTTCGGCTCAGGTCATGATCTCAGGATCATGAGATCGAGCCCCACATCAGTCTCTGTGCTTAGCATGGAGTCTGTTTGGGACTCTCTTCCTCTCCCTCTGTCCCTCCCCCCACACTGCATGCACACATGCATTCTCTGTCTGTCTGTCTGTCTCTCTCTCTCTCTCTCAAGTAAATACATAAATCTTTTTTTAAAAAATCCATGTATAGGTGGATCCATGCAGTTCAAACCCATGTTATTCAAGGATCAACTGTATCAAGGGCAAAGGTGGGGTCATGGAAAGTGTTCAAGTCTGCAGAAATGGGTTTCTGTCCTAGAAACATCTCAGATATAACCTTTAACAAGTCATTTCACCTTTCAGCCTCAGTCTTCTCTGCAAAGTAACAGTGTCACATGAAATAATCTCCCAGGTCATTGGTGTTGGATTCAATCTCCCATGGATGTCCTGCAGTCCCTCCATGTCTTGTTCATAGGCCAAAGTTACAAGGTCATGATCACTTGCACAGAGTGCCTTCTTAGGGTTTCTTGTGCAGTTGGCAGTTTTGAAAAATAAAGAATGCACTACATGGACCTGTGCTGTGATGTCTTCTCCCTCTGGTCGGAGAACATGCTTGCTTGCTGCTTGCTATAAAAGCAGCAGATTCCCTCATCTCAGAGCTTCTTTCTTGTGGTGTACTCCACTGAGCATGAAGGCTCTACCTGGTCCTCCTTGTGTGTGGAATTTAGGGATTTTGGAACTGGTTCAGCTCTGCTGATACTCCTGTCACTGATTTTGTAGTGAATAACAAAACACTTTGTCTCTGACCCAAGAGTCTTGTATTTTCTAGCAGCACTAAAGCAACTATGTAAGGTTAAGTTGTTAGCTTATGTGGTTGTCCTGTTGCTAGCTCTTTTCTGCACTGTCAAACTTATTTAACTAGGGTAAAATCCTAACAGATGGCATAAGGGAGCACATGGTACTCCCTAAATTTAGTAGAATAAAAAGAAACCATGAAGTACAAGATGTGACTGTTTGTGGGGTTTTTGTGCCATTTATTCATTCATTCATTCATTCATTCATTCATTCATTCTTTTAGCAGACATATTTTGAGTCAATGTCCTGTGTCAGGCCCTAAGCAATAAGTGATATGGAGGGAAGCAACTCCTGTTTCAACAAGCTTTGCATGGAATACAACCAAGCAATTCTAGAATAAGCAATTAAGCAATTGCTAAAAGTATAAATATGTCCATTTTTAAATGGATTCATGCTGCACCAAAATAAAAGGTTAGTTCTGCAAAAGTTGTCCAAAAATTGGATAATTGATAGAAGAGGAGATACAGTAAGGTTGTTGTTGACTTAGTGAGACCGGATGGTGTATATGAGAGTATCTGGCAACATGCAATTTGTGTGTGACCCCTTATAGGTGTTCAGGGATTCTTTCCTGAACCTTAAATTCAGATAGCCTTTATGTTTGCATACATTGGTTCTTGTCTTATTCAAAACCAGATGCAAGTGGGCTAAATTGTTTGCATACGAAAACAGACAAATTATTAAAATCCATTCAAAATCTAAAAAAAGTTCACTATATTTGAAAGTCAAATCATTCATGGCATGAAATTAACCTGTGCTCTGGACAAAGAAACACACAAAACTCCAAGAACCTTGGGATGCGCCTGGGAGATAATAAGTTTTTTAATTTTAGTTTTCATGAATTAAGGAAGTAGAGAAGGAGATAAATTATGGTATCCCCATGTGAGGAAAACTGTTTACTTTGCTGCTCAGAAGGCAAAGCCAATGGTTCCAAATAGCCCTGAATGTTGCTTAGTGGTTTCTTCCCAGGCCAGTTTATTATACAAGTGACTGCTAGATAGCATATGCATAATATTTATCAAAAAAATACTGAAAAGAATAGGTCTATAAAGTTTCTTCACATATTAATTCTTCTAACAAATATTTATTGAGTCCTATTCTGTGCCAGACAATATATAAGGTGCCGAGCCAGAATGAATGAATTATTTGTAATGTGTTTGAGTGTGAGTTGTTAGGATAACTGAAGCTGACCTCAAACAGTGCAAAAAGAAGATAGGTTTGGGACTTCTGATATGGGAATCCTTCCAAATGAACAGAACATCTTCCAGTTCAAAAAGACAGATTTTTGGTGGGAAGTCACCAAAAGCTAACGTTGCTAGAGGCAGATGGCCAAGAGCCAACTCAGATCAGTTTGTTAAGGCTGCTGGGAACAGCAGCTTATGACAAAACTGTGCATTCTCTCCTATGTGTGGGCAGAGAGGGGAAAGCAGAGCAGTCAGCGTACAGGTAACAGAGCTACAATCCTGACTTACAGACATGATGAACTCAGGAGCCAGGAATCAAGAAGACAAAGACAAGTGAGTGGCTTCCTGGATTTCATAAGAGCCAACCAGATTTCCAATTTAAAGATACGCAGGCCATTTGAGTTGGAGCGCTGGTGTGCCAAAGAGTATTCTTGAAAGGGTGACCCCAATACATTGCTCTCATTATTAAAATGAGAAAAAGAATCCAAATAAAATAGAAACCCAATAAAGCAGAATTCCTGGGAGAATGGGGAGGTGCCAAATAAGTTCCTGCTCTGGCAGCATAAGAATGTCCTTTGCTGTGGAGGAGGGCTTCCCGAAGCTCCAATGATAACGTGTGAATGCAAGCAAATACACTGTTACCCAGCTGGAGATTTGATCTCCCAGCCTGTCTTGCAGCTGGGTATGGTTACGTGATTCAGATTTTGCCAGTGAGATGGGAATGCAAGTAACATGTGCAACTTCTGTCTCAATTGCTTAAAGCTGCTTAGAAAGTGGGCAAGGACAGTGCCCTCAAGATGGCAGAGAAACATGATGGAAGGAAGCCAGGACCCTTTGTGACCTCAGAGAGCCAACAAGCCCCATAGACTTGGACTGCTACCTGGGAGAGCATATTTTATTTTGAAATCTCATTATTACATCAACTCACTTAGTTTTTGCCCTAATACAATTATTCAGAGAAAGTGCTCTGAAAGAGACTAGCAACATTTGAGCAAGATGTGAAGGATGGGAGAAACGCAGTTAGCCTGAAGAGTTGATGGGGAAATGTGCTTAGGAGAGAGAACGGACAGTACAGATGCATGGAGGGGTTATTCTGTGCTCACAGAACTATAAGAACACATCACCAAAGCATAACAATAGGAGACAAGTGCTCTCTCCATACGTGTTCAACCAGCAGCGTAAATATTAACCCAGATTACCTCCAAACAGAGGCTCAGTTGTAGTCACACAGACTCCAGAAGATTGGTATATACATGTCTTTGTATTCCCATCACGTTAGCCACACTGGCCATCTAGAGGTCCTTCTCTTTCTTCTTCCCCTCATCTTTTCTATCTGTCAACTTTCTTCCATGGTCCCAGCTCCAGGCTGCAGGCTCAATCATGGAGACAGACATGTTACTATCTCCATTTTACAGAAACTGAGGTCCAGAGAGAGTAACTGACCCAAAGTCTCATGACCAAGTGATAAAGGATCCAAACTCAGGTAATCTGACACAAAAATCCACCCCATTAATTACCATCCTCCCTGCCCTGGCAAGCTCAGCTAATCTTCAAAGTGGGGCATCTTCAAAGCAGTAAAATCTTTATCTTACTTTGAGTGCTTCTAATAACATAATCTCCCTACTAAAAAGGCTTCTTTCTTTCAGGGATAAAGAAGAAAAAAAGTGGGATGAGGGCAACAGGAAAATTCTATCTTGTTACATTTAAAAAGTATCAATTCTCAGAAAATGATGGCCATACGTCTTCTCCAACACTGATGCTCCCGTGAAATAGCATTATTTCATACGTATGTATCAAGTGGCAGAGGCAGTACTCCAGGTTAGGTCACATTCCTGTTGCCTTCTCCAAAAAGGAAGAAAGATCCATACGGTCCGGAGATATACCTAAGTGGCCCTGCAGTCATAAAGCAGTGTGCATAGAAATGTCATGTGCCCAGTAGTTACTGGCTGTGTCTACCCCTTGCTATTCTGCTCCCTGGTCTTTGGCATCCTTTCCCCTCCATACCTCAGTACTCACTGGGAACAAGCTCCCTTCCCTAACGAAACTCAGCTCTCGGCAAAGACCCCAGCAAACTCCTTCAGACTAAAAAAGAAGTGAATGGTTACCCACCATACGTAACCCAGAATGAGAATTTTCAGTTTGACAAAATGTGATCTCCAGCCTAAGAGTACATTCTCACTCTGGGATTTTAAGGATGGTAGTAGTAACAAATGTCTAGCCAACTCACCCACACCCCAGCCTGATTAGAAAAAGAAACAACTATATAGTCCGGTAAGACTTCATATTATTTGGGAGTAAATTAAGGCAGGTATATACCTTCTGAAATAGTAAAACCAAAGTTCTCAAAACTTAAGTAAGCTTCATGTTTTTCTCTTCCTCAGAAACTATTGAGAAGGTCACCCATTAGAACTTTACTGGGGTTGGTCAAATGTGCTTGGATCTGGGCTGGTTAGTGGTGCCTCTGACAGTAAGAGCAGAGCAGGTAACCCAGACAACCAGGCAGTGACAAATGGCTTTTCATGGCTGGCCATGGAAACACAGAGCACAAGTGTAATCACATTTACTGCTATAAAAAAAAAAGTCTCCACAATTAAATTTCCTGGCTATTAAATAGTTATTGCTTTGCTTAGACCAAAGTGGTCAAGTTGCATTTCTTCCTTTATTGGATTTTTTTTTATTTCCTCTAATGGCTAAGCATGCTTTCCTTGGCCCAGAATTTGCAGCTCTAACAGCCTGCCCTGTTGCTTGTTAAAAAGCTCCAAAAAGAAAGAAAACAAAGCTGGGAAGCAGCGTGTCAGTGGTGCTGCAGCTCCCAGCCTGAAGGCCAAAGATTTTAAGGGAGCCACAGAGTTATTCCAAGGGGCCACAGAATCCTTCCCCTGTGTATTAGCCACCATCATAGCCTCCATCAATGTCACACACATATGGCACACACGATGGATGAGATAGTCATTTCAAAGTGGTACTGCATCCATAGTGACTTCCTGTCATTAATTACTATATAGTAGTGTACAATATTTTTTACATGAAAAGGACTTGATTCGTGAAACCATAGACAACCACTGACATTATTACCTACACAATTTAACAAAATGTAAAGCTAACATAAGGACAGTCTTCGATAAAAGCAGCTTATGAGAGTACAACACTTCTCAGGCCAATGGTCATGTCAAAACGTAACCCTTCAGAACTTTAGTTGAAGTAATGGCTGCTCTTGCAGCCACAAACTGGAGAGTAACTACATTTTGGCCATATCACAAATCCACAGATTTCCTTGAGGGAAATGATTATGTATAAAGAATGTTTTCCCAAAACAGAATCTTCAGTAGGTAGGACATCAAGAAAATAAATGTCAGCCTGTTCAAGCCTCTAAATTAAAAGGAGGATATTTCCTCTTATTAATTCACAACCTCAGGTTGCCAGGACCCCTAATTCAACAGGAAATGTTGATTGGTTGCCATGTAAGAAAAATACAGCTTCCAAATTGTATATATTCCTGAGACTCAACCTTACCAGCAGACCAGTACATCCTAGACAGGAACCCGAAGACCATGTCTGCCATCAGCCACAGCCTCCAAGGGAAAGGACAAAACGATGATGTTTACAGCTTTGGGACCCAGAGTGTTGGTCTGGGTGGAGGGAAGTTGTTGCCACTTTTATATTTTATCACATTAATGATTGCTTCATCCTCTTTTTTTAATGCCTGGAGTAAAGAAACTTTTATTTGGTTGAGACATGCAGCAGGCAAGGAAGAATCAAACCGTCAAGCCCAGGGTCATGCCCTAACACCTCCTTCCAGGTAAGAATTCTATTCCAACCACCCACCACTGTACTTGGACCATGGTAAAACTTCAAATAATGTTTGTGAAATAAATTACTGAGTTTTGAATAAGATACTCAAAGCTGAGGTGGACCTCTGAGTTGCCCCCTTTCCTGTAATACTGAGAGATTGTTGCTTTCTCTGAGAGGTGAGTATGCAACATAGGAAGCCTGAGTGATTTCTTCAAACAGGATCCCAGGTCTAAGAGGCTGATTCCTTTATAACCACAGAAACCAGGTTTGCTGTTGTCCCATTTTCCAAATATATCGATTCAAGCTGTAAGTTGGGAAGACTTGCCCCAGTCTAGATTTTGAGGCCAAGAGTTTCTTGAAGCATCAAGAATTCTGAAAAGCCTTAATGTGCCAGATACATTCTACTATTGAAATTTCTAACTTGAATTCCCTTTCCTGAAACTAAAAATATCAGGAAGCGGGGAGTGCCTGAAGGTGACAGGGGTACAGCCCTCTCGATGTCCTCCCTCTCCACAACCACCAGGAAGCCAAATAAACCAAACCTACTCTATTCCCAATGTACCTGCTCAGAGTTCAATCCCAGCCACCCAGCTGCAACTCTCAGGAGATGGTAAGTTCCTTGAGGATGACAACTTCATTTTATTCATCTCCATAACTTTACCGCCCAGCACAGGGACTGGCATGGACTCGGTGCCCCATAAATATATTCCGGATATTACTAAATTCACTTTCTGTCTGAGTTCATGCTTCAGTAAAACCTTTGATAAACCTCTTGTCATGTCCATGTTTTTGAAGGTAGCTCTGTATCTCAACTTTGTTCATTGTTGTTCATTTCTTTTACTTTATAGAGTCCAGAACATCACCAAATGGCAACACTGACAACCCGAGAGAGAAAAGTGAGACAAGCACTAAGCAGCAAACCCACAGCAATCTCTTACTGTGACCCCAGCCCTGAGCCCTGGGCCCAGTCTCACTCACAAAAAGGCAGGCTTTGAGCTGAAACAGCCACCTGCAGAGTAGCTCTTCCCTTGCTGAATCAATTCTCATATAGATTATTTAAGACTCAATAGCAAAGAACCTTCCTGTCTTTCTTCCAATCATGCATCATCATCATCACGGTCACCATCATGTATTAAATGTTTACTACGTACCACACACTATGGAGCCACATTGGTGCTGGTGGACCACCCTCCTCCTCCCTCAGCTCCAAGTTTTGTTCAAATGTCACCTTTGAAGGACATCAGCAAGGTGTATGTGATCAGAAAATCGCACCTAACCTTTCCCTCACTCTGTCATTCCTGGTCTCACTTCCCCTAACTCTATTTGTTTTTCTCCATAGCATTTACCACCTTTTAAGATGTCACATTTTAGTGATTTATTATGTTTGTAGTCCACTCATTCCTTATCCATTACTTCCTTTTCCACGGGGGCAGAAATTGTGTCTGTTTTACTCACTGGTGTATCCCAAGTACCTAGAAAAGGTTCTAGCTCATAGTAGCTACTTACTAAATATAGGCTAAATGAATGAATGTATACAAGGGCATGCACAAAGCTTAGCATATCTTGTTAAAATGTGCCTCTTTTCTTCAAGAAGCTTATAGCATAAAAACAATTTTTAAAAATCCTCCATTTGAAGACATTTTTAGAAAAACAATCTTTTTTTTAGTTGCGAAGTTTCTATCCCTAACAAAGCTCTTTTCAGTTTGACTGGCATTTACATTTTTCTCACACACAGCATGTACCTTTCTTGCATGACAGATTTTCTAGAGATTGATTCTGCTCGGCTGGGCTTTTTGCCCACTTTTCCATATGCTGGGCAGTGACTAGGTAAGAGAAGCTAGCCCCTCTGTGATCTGATTCTCTGGAGAACAGCCTTGGCCATCCTATGAATTCATCCTTAGACATTTACATTTCTTGTGCTGGGATTGGGAAGAGGACTAGAGGGGTACATTAAAAAATGTAGGGCATGGCCAGTGGTTTCAAAAAGTGCCCTATCCATGATGTTTCCAAATGTAGTTTAATAGGACTATGCTCAAATCATGGCTCTACTGTTCACTAACCCTGTGTGACCTTATACAATTCACATAAACTTCGTGAGCCTTGAATTCCTTGTCTGGAAAAAAAGCAGATGATAATCATATTACCTCACCAGATCACTGTAAGGGGGAAATGATGTTTAGAAAAACAAGAGATTAAGATGCTCAAAGGAGGTACTCTACCCTTACATTCAGTATCATCTGACAAAACAGAGGCATATGAAATGAGAATAAATAACCATCAAGGGTTAAATGAACAAGAGTGGCATTGGAGAATTAATGATGGCTGTGGTACAAAGATCATTTCTTCATTCTTCTATTCATTTGCTAAACATAGTGAGAGAATATACCACTTCGCCTTAAGGAATTCTAAATCTGGTGGAGGGGACAGGGGAAAAACACAGTGTAACTGAAATATGTGATGGGAGCATTATTAAGAAATGTCACTTTGCTGATAATGTGAAATACATATATAAGATTATTTATATTACAGTGTGAAATATATATATATTACATTGTAATATAGATATAGATATAGATAGCGAGCGAGAGACAGAGAAGGAGAAACAATGTGAAATTCACATATGTATGCTGGTAGGTCAAGACAAGAAGACCTGTTTCGAATTTTTTTAATGTTTTTTTTTTTTATTATATTATGTTAGTCACCATACAGTACATCCCAGGTTTCCGATGTAAAGTTCGATGATTCATTAGTTGCGTATAACACTCAGTGCACCATGCAATACATGCCCTCCTTACTACCCATCACTGGTCTATCCCATTCCCCTGCTCCCCTCCCCTCTGAGGCCCTCAGTTTGTTTCTCATAGTCCATAGTCTCTCATGCTTCATTCCCCCTTCTGATTACCCCCCTTTCTTTATCCTTTTCTTCCCCTACTGATCTTCCTACTTCTTATGTTCCATAGATGAGAGAAATCATATGATAATTGTCTTTCTCTGCTTGACTTATTTCACTTAGCATCATCTCCTCCAGTCCCATCCATGTTGCCTCAAATGTTGGGTAATCGTTCTTTCTGATGGCTGAGTAATATTCCATTGTATACATGGACCACAGCTTCTTAATCCAGTCATCTGTTGAAGGGCATCTCGGCTCCTTCCATGATTTAGCTATTGTGGAAAATGCTGCTATGAACATTGGGGTGCATATGGCCCTTCTCTTCACTACGTCTGTATCTTTGGGGTAAAATGCCAGTAGTGCAATGAATGGATCATAGGGTAGCTCAATTTTTAACTTTTTAAGGGACCTCCACACGGTTTTCCAGAGTGGCTGTACCAACTTGCATTCCCACCAACAATGTAGGAGGGATCCCCTTGCTCCACATCCTCTCCAACAATTGTTGTTTCTTGCCTTGTCAATTTTTGCCATTCTAACTGGCGTAAGGCAGTATCTCAATGTGGTTTTGATTTGAATTTCCCTGATGGCTAATGATTTTGAACATTTTTTCATGTGTCTGTTAGCCATTTGTATGTCCTCATGGGAAAAGTGTCTGTTCATATCTTCTGCCCATTTTATGATTTATTTGTTTCTCGTGTATTGAGTATGAGAAGTTCTTTGTAGATCTTGGATACCAGTCTTTTATCTGTAGCATCATTTGCAAATACATTCTCCCATTCTGTGGGCTGCCTCTTAGTTTTTTTGACTCTTTGGCTGTGCAGAAGCTTTCAGATCTCTGATGAAGTCCCAATGCTATTCATCTTTTGTTTTCTTGTTTTGGAGATGTGTCATGAAAAAGGTTACTTTGGCTGATGTGGAGAGGTTGCTGCCTATTTCTCCTCTAGGATTTTGTGATTCCTGTTCTCACATCGAGTCTTTTATCCATTTGGAGTTTTATTTTTGTATAGGTGTGAGCGATTGGTCAAGTTTCATTCTTTTGTGTAGCTGTCCAATTTTCCAGCACCATTTATTGAAGAGACTCTGTTTTCCGACTGTTTTTTCCTGCTTTATCAAAGATTAGTTGCCCAAAGAGCCGAGGGTCCATTTCTGGGTTTCTCTATTCTGTTCCATTGGTCTATGGTCTGTTTAAGTATAGCTTGCTTTGGATCACAGCTTTTTAGTACAGCTCGAAATCCGTCATTGGAGTGCCCCAGCTTTGTTCTTTTTCCTTTTCAACATTCCTTGAGATTCGGGGCCTTTTCTTGGTTCCTACAAATTTAAGACTATTTGTTCCAGTTTTTGAAAAATGTCATGGTATTTTGATCAATAGCCTTGGAATTGTAGATTGCTTCGTAGCATGGACATTAACATATTAATTTCTTCGATCCATGAGCATGGAATATTTTTCACATTTTTGTGTCTTCCATCATTTTACAAGAGTGATCTGTAGTTTCTAGAATATAGGTCCTTTACGTCTCTGGTTAAGTTAATTCCAAGGGTAACATATGGTTTCTGGTGCTATTGTAAATGGGATGGATTCCCAATTTCTCTTTCTCAGCTATTATTTGTGTATAGAAATGAACTGATTTCTGAGCATTTGATTATCCTGCCACATTACTGAATTGCTCTATAACTTCTAATAATTTGGGGTGGATTCTTGGGGTTTTCCATATAGAGTATTCATGCATCTTTGAAAAGAGACAGTTTGACTTCTTCTTTTGCCGATTTGGATACCTTTTATCCCTTTTGTTGTCTGATTGCTGTTGCAAGGTCTTCTAGTACTATGTTGAATAATAGTGGCTAGAGTGGGCATCCTTGTCGTGCTGATCTTTAGGGAAAGGCTTCCAGCTTTTCCCCCATTGAGAATAATATTTGCTGTAGGTTTTTCATAGATGGCTTTTTATGAGATTGATAAGAAATGTACTCATTCCTATACTCAAGGGTTTTAATCAGGAAAGGATGTATTTTGTCAAATGCTTTTTTCTGCATCAATTGAGAGGATCATATGGTTCCTGAGTCTTTCTTGTGATATGATGTATCATGCGATCGATTTGCGAATCGTTGAACCACAGTTCCATCCCAGGTATAATCCCACTTGATCGATGATGGATAATCCTTTTAATGTACTCTTGGACTTATTAGCCAGGATCTTGTTGAGGATTTTGCATCCATATTCATTAGGGAAATCGTCTGTACATTCTCCTTTTTGTTGGGTCTTTGCCTGGTTTGGGGATCAAGGTAATATTGGCCCTCAGAAATGAGTTTGTACTTCTTCCGTTTCGTTTTTGAAAAGCTTTAAAGAATAGGTATTACTTTCTTCTTTGAATGTTTGTAGAATTCAGAAACCGTCCGGCCTGAGTTTGTTATTTGGAAGGTTGTTTATCACCGATCAATCTCCTCATAAAATTGGCTCTGCTTTAAAAATTGATTTCTTCCTGTTTCAGTCTGGTAGTTTATGTGGTTCAGGAGAGGAGCCTCCATCTCTTCCAGGATTTAGCTTGAATTTATTGCTATACTAGCTGTTGATAAAAGTTTCTAATAATCCCTTCCAATTTACATTGTGTTGGTTGCACTTCCTTTTTCATTCAGAACTTTATTAATTTGGGTCCCTTTCTCTTTCTTTGATAAGTTGCCAGCGGTTTGTCAATTTTATTGATTCTCTCTCCAAGAACCACTTCTAGTTTCCACGATGATCTGCTCACTGTACTTCTGGTTCATCATGATTTCTGCTCTCATCTTGGTCAATGGCTTCCCGTGGTGTGGATTAGGCCCTATCCCACTCTGTCCTGTTCCAGACTCTTAGAGGAGCATCATAAAAACTGCATTTAGATTTTTCTATTCTTTTTTTTTTAAGATTTTATTTATTTATTTGAGATACAGAGATAAGACAGTAGGAGAGGGGAACATGAGTAGAGAGATGGGAGAGGAAAGCAGGCTTCATAGCGGAGGAGATTTCTGATGTGGGGCTCAAAGATCCCTGTTGCCACCTGGTGGATCACGCCCTGAGCCAGAGGCGAGCGGCTAACCACTTGTGCTACCACTGGCGCCAGATTTTTCTATTCTTTTTAGGGAGTCTTGGATAGCTATGCTATTTTCCCCTAGGATCAGCTTCGCGTATCCCATAGAGTTTTGGACCTGTTTGTTTCATTCTCCTTGGTCTCCATAAATTGTTTTTAACTAGATTTTGATTTCCTGGTTTATCGAATCATTCCTGAGCAGGATGGTTCTTAGTCTCCAAGTGTTTGAGTTTCTTCCAAAGTTTTCCTTGTGGTCGAGTTCCAAGTTCAGAGCGCTGTGGTCTGAGAATATGCAGGGGATAATTTCAATCTTTTGGTATCAGTTGAGACCTGTTTTGTGTCCCAGAACATCGTCTATTCTTGAGAATGTTCCATAGGCATTATAATAGAATGAGTATTCTTTGGTTCTGGGGTTCAGTGTTCTATATATATCTATGAGGTCCAACTCATCTAGTACGGCATTCAAAGCTCTTGTGTCTATGTTGGTTTTCTGCTCCGGTGCTCTGTCTATTGCTGATAGTGGAGTGTTGAGTTCCCCTACTATTAACGTATTTTTATATATATGTCTCCTTATTGTGGTTAAGAGTTGGCTTGTGTATCTTGCTGCTCCCCTGTTGGGGGCATATATATTTATAATTTTCATATCCACTTGTTAGATACATCCTTTAAGAATAATATAGTGCCCTTCTGTGTCTCTAACTATAGTCTTTAGTTTAAAATCCAATCTGTCTGATATGAGAATTGCTACCCCAGCTTTCTTTTGAGGTCCATTGGTGTGAAAGATGGTATTCCATCCCTTTACTTTCAGTCTGAATGTATCTTTAGGTTCAAAATGAGTCTCTTGTAGACAGCAAATGGATGGGTCATGTCTTTTTATCCAATCTGCAACCCTGTGGCATTA
>NW_024424008.1:16285817-16347475 GCF_017311325.1 Ursus maritimus | reverse complement strand
TTTCTGCCCTTAGAGATTTTATATTCTCATTAACATTTTCGTTAATACTTTTTTCAAGTCTACACATCATCTTGACCGTTGTTACTCTGAATTCCATTTCTGATACTTTGGTTATATCCATATCCATTAGTTCTGTGGCAGAGGCCACAGACTCATTGTCTTTTCTTTGCTGGGGGGGACTTCTCCTTGTCATCATTTTGATGAGGAGAGGTTGTGGGGTTGTCCAGAGCCCAAATTATTGACCGGGACCCAGGCCGTGTGCCCTTGTTTTATAGGGATCTTAGGGATGTGGGCTTCTTCTTTAAAGATTTTATTTATTTATGTGGCAGAGAGACAGCCAGCAAGAGAGGGAACACAAGCAGGGGAGTGGGAAAGGAAGAAGCAGGCTCCCAGCTGAGGAGCCCGATGAGGGACTCCTTTCCAGAATGCTGGGATCACTCCCTGAGCCGAAGACAGGCGCTTAGTGACTGTGGCACCCAGGCGCCCTGGGATGTTGGCTTCTTGATTTTTCAGCCTGCCTTCTGGGGGAGGGGCCTGCCGCACTGATACTCAGGCAATCCTGTTTGGGTAGAGTGTCCATGTCCCCTGCGAGGGGGGATGGGGATGGGCACATTGTGAGCCGGTATTTCCAGGCTTTTGTTCTCTGCCGGCTTTCTCTGGTGGTCTGCTCTGCCTCTTCTGAGAGTCAGAGCAGCAGTGGCCGAATCTCAGCCTCTGTCTCAGAACAGAGGGATCATGAACCGTTCTCCACCGATGTTCTGGCCACTTTAACTTTGTTACTGTTGTTGCTGCTCAACCCTGCAGCGTCCTGGGATGTGCGCTGGAGTTCCAGAGTTCTGTGAGAAGTCTGGGGGCACGCACTCCCGGCTCACGGTCTCAGTCTGCTGTCTCGTGGTGCCGTCCCTGAGTCTGCCCCCTCCCCCATGCAGGTGGCTACCGCTTCCCGGCGCCTGAACGAGGCAGCTCCCTCCCTCTTCCGTTTATCTTCCAATAGCTGTGCGTGGTTTCACGGCTCCCCGCTTCGTACCTCAATACTCAGCGCTGGAGATGTTCATTTGTAGAGATCCAGATGTATCTTCCTGCATCTCAGGCCGATTCCGTGGATGTTCAGGCTGGTCTCTGGAATATTTATATAGAATTCTAGGTGAGTTCGAAGAAAGGATACCAATAGGGGGATGAAAAGGAGAGGATCAAAGTAAGAGTTACTGAACAGGTTGCTTCTGGCTGAACATGGTCAATTCTTCGTCTACATCTTATTTAACTTATCAATATCATTACATAGAATTGATCACTCTTTCTTTGAAAAACTTTCTTCCCTTGGGTTCCAAGATATCAGTCTCTCATGTTTTTTCTTCCTGCTTCTCTGGTGAGCTTCCCAGTAGACTGGGGTGGTTTGTTTTCTTCTTCCTGGCCTCTAACCTTTGGTTTCCCAGGACTAGGTATTAGGACTTCATCTCTTTTCTAACTACTCTCATAGCCTTTGTATTCCTACCAGTCTCATGACATTACATTTTGCCAAATGTTGCTAACTCTTAAATTCTTCTCTAGATCAAATCTCCCCTTGAACTCCATTTTTGTATGTCCCATTTCCTTCTACACATATCCACCTGGATATCTAACAAATATCTCCAACCTAACATTGCCCCAAAACAAGCTCATCTTCTACCTTATGCCTTCTCTACCCACGGTTTTCCCCCATCTCAGTTAATCACAATTCTATTCCTTGAATTGCTCAAAACAAACCTTAGAATTATCTTTGACTCTGTCCTCTCATTTCAATATCCAAAAGTATCAGAAAATACTATCAGTTCTACTTTTAAACTACCCCAGAAAACTAATTCTAGTCAATTCCCTGAATATTATCCAAGTCTGAGCCACCATCATCCCTCACCTGGATTTTTACAATTTCCTCAATGGTCTCCCTGTTTCCACTATTACCCACCTTCAATCTAGTCTCAATATAGTAGTCAAAGCAATCCTTTCAAGACATGACTTAGACAATGTCACTCTTTAGCTCAAAAAGATCCACAGGCTCCCTTGCTCATTTAGAGTCAAGGTCAAAGAACTTACAACAGCTGCAAGCCCTTGGACTTCCTTGTCCACATCTGCTAACTCCCACCACTTCAGCCTCACTGGTTTCCCAGCTGTTCCTGGAATACTCCAGATACGCTCCCACCTGAAGGATTTTGCTCCCACTGTTTCCTATAGCAGAATCTTCCCTTAAATAGACTCATGGCTTCCTCCCCTACCTCCTGCAAATCTTTGCTCAAATGTCACTCTTTAATGAGAAGTATCAGCATTGTACTATTTAAAATTAACATTCCCATACCTCTACTCCTTACCCCTTCTATAAACATCTATAAACATTTACATAATTTGTATGCATCATGATCTGCCTCCCCCTCAAAGACGGTAAACTACAAGAGGTCAGAAATTGTGTCTGTTTTGTTCAGGGGACATCTCCAATGCCTAGGAGAGTGTTTGATACATTAAAAAATTCAGCAAGTTGTTTCTGAGTGAATAACTGAATTTGTAATTAACTGAATACAAAAAGTGAAGGTTTGCAGATAAAGAGGACAAATATAGCAGTGATTTTATTGAACTGAGAAAGTGAAATCAACTCCAGTCTGGAAGATAATATGCTTGGAGCCTTTTTTATTTGAGGATTCTTTAAGCTAGCCAAATAAAGATGTCTAGGTTGGCAGGCAAAAGCCAAAGCCAGGAAAGAGGGGTTGGGAAGACATAACCAGCCCAGTGCTGTAGAAAAATGCAAGTGTCCACAGTTAGAATAAGGAGGAAGCAGCAGCCTTGTAGGGGAGGCAACTGGGAAACACTTTGCCATGGTGTCTCATACAGTAGGCTCAGGGTGACAGTCACAGTTCAGATTTGTTCACTGTCCATGATGGAATTACAGGCACTGTTTGCCCTCTAGCCTGAAACAACCAAAAAACAATAAAAATAGAAACAGACAAAATTTGTGAAACAACAGTTTTAGGCATCGAACAACAGATTGAGTAAGACATGGACCCTGAGAAAACCAAGTAGGTGAGCCCTATAACTTACTGCCTGGGATGATAAGCTTACTTATGATAAGCTTACTGCCTATAGAGTGCTTCCAAACTCTAGCATAGGGAAGATGCACCCAAACCAAGTTAAGCAGTGTCCCTGAGTTGAGAAGACAGAGTTCAGAATTCAGAGAGGTCACAGGGGGAAGAATTTACAAAGCAGGGAATAGAGAGGAGAGAGTTACAGAGAGACCGCTGTAGATGTGCAAAGGGAACCCCCTAATACTCTAGCGAAGTAGTTATCATCACATGCATTTGAGGAAAATACTCAAGGCCTGGGGGGGGAAATTACCAACTTGTATCAGGCACAAAAATCTAGGGAGGTCACACATGGCTAGACATAGTTCTTGGTCCAACCAGCCAGGCGGAGAAACATTCCTGTCGTATCCAGCAGAGCCCCCAGAGGAATATTGCCTCAGCAAAGAGACAAATTGCTAAACTGAGGGAAAGGGAGAAAAAAAATGCATCTGTAGGGCCGTCCAGACCTGTGTGTCCTCAAGAACAGAAAATGTTAAGTAGTGTTTGCAGTGACACTGTTGGGGAAAAAAAAATCAAGAAGTCTACATTTTGAGAATTCCATGGTTCTAGCTATTAAAACATAATCATTGATTTCAGTGAGAGTAAATTTAGTAGGCACTGGATAGTGGGGAGGAAATACAGAGCATAGGACAGTAAGCAAGCATGAGAGTCTGATAATAAACTGGTTTATAATCCCAGATTGAATTAACAAAGGCCAAGCAAGAATACATTCTGAAAGAGAACAAAGAAGGTAAAAATGTGATAAATTCCACATAGGTCATAGGAGAAAGTCACAGATTGATTTTTATTTCAAGCCTGCAAAACTAACCAGAGGTATAATTAAAAACTGGACTAACATTTTTCGAATCATTACAGGATAAAAGCCGACAAAATACAGAAATCAGGGGCAGTTGAGTGTCCAACTCTTGATCTCAGCTCAGGTCTTGATCTCAGGGTCATGAGTTCAAGCCCGGCATTGGGCTCCAGGCTAAGTGTGGAACCTACTTGAAAAAAAGGAAAAAAATACAGAAATCAAAGGAAACTTTAAGAAAGCATCTAAAGCATAGAACTAAGTAGCAGCTAAACCTGTTATGACAATAAATGCAGTGCAATGAGCATTCTTAATTTTATTAAAAGAAAAGCACTTTTTTTCCCCAAAAGAAAGAAAACTGCAGCAGGGTTGTGATTTCATCTTTAAAGAGTGATTGCCCAAAAGGAAAGTGGAATTGTCTTTTTGCAGATCTTTCTAAATAGATCCCTTAAATGATTCTGTTTTGCTCCTTTTTGCCTAAAGGCAGAGCAACTGATTAAATGACTTTCCAAAGTTCCTTCCATCTGTGATTGCAACAAAACAGAACAGAAGCAATTAAAATCAGATATACCAACTCTTCTGGGGGTAAAGTTATATTTCTAACAGAAATAAATATGAGAAAGAATATCCATTGAAAGGGGCGCCTGGGTGGCTCAGTTGTTAAGCGTCTGCCTTCGGCTCAGGGCGTAATCCCGGCGTTATGGGATCGAGCCCCACATCAGGCTCCTCCGCTATGAGCCTGCTTCTTCCTCTCCCACTCCCCCTGCTTGTGTTCCCTCTCACTGGCTCTCTCTCTCTCTCTGTGAAATAAATAAATAAAATCTTAAAAAAAAAAGAATATCCGTTGAAAGACTGATTATATTGGACAAAGTATCTATCACATGTAAAGACAAGAAGACATCCATCAAAGATAAACACAAAATGAATTATGATAGCAAAAAAAATTGGACAGTCAGCTACAATAAATAATACTGCAGCATCACATGCCAATTGTTTACATATTTTAGAGCAAATTCATTGAGGAAAGTAACCCTAAAACATATTATCTACTGCCAATCTTTTAATAGAAAATTAATAAGCTTGCCGTGGTGTAGTTACATACTTGTTAATGAATAAATTTAAAATCGAGTTACTGCATTTTCACTGAGACTAGAGCAATGAATGGTATGAGATTTTTCTGTGAAAGACCTGTCTCATCTCAGAATGTACAGCAATAAAAAGAAAGAGAAGTCAAAATATCTAGGAAGAAGAAATAAAATATTAAAACAGTTCTTGTTAAAAGAGCCTCTGAGGAAGAAACAACCAGAATGGTGAACTAGCAAATACCAAGTTCTTAGTCAATCCCATTTGTCCTCAAGGGGCATAGGAATATAGGATGAGTCGAGATACTGTCTGCCTTGAGGGTGAGATTTTGATCCTAACGCCTGTGGAACCACTAGCATCTAAGAATCATAGGCTTGTTCCAGACAATGGGAATTATTGAAAGGCCATCTTAAGTAAGCTAATGATTTTCCCCCCAGGAAATATGCTTTCAAATAATTTTATAACATTTAACAGAAAGCATTTTGGCCTGCCCTAGATATATGAAACCAGACGTTGTTACAATTCCCATTGTACTTATGGAGAAACTGAGCTTCCCTGAAACTGGAGTGCTGCTTTTGTAACGGGACTAATGGCTGTGCTGGTGTGTGAGTCCCTATCTTCCAACTCCAAGTGGAGAGAACTTGCCAGTGCTGTCAGAAGCAACCCGCATTAATAGAAGATTGCGTTCTGTGCCCTACACATCAAGATGATTTGTGTGCAGTTGTTATTGATCCAGAGCAGACGAGGCAGGCCAAATGTAATAGATGCCAGAGGAATAACTTAGGAGCACCTGTGTGAGGAGCAGTGTAAGTGGGGGCATGTGTCCAGGAATCTGTTCTCAAATCAATAGGGGAGCAGAGGTTTATGTGCAGGACAATCAGAACAACAAAGGTCTGATCTGAAGGTGGACAGGTGGCTGAGTATCTATCTTGAGTGAAGACAGGACACTACCCCATGTCCAGGAGAGCTGACCCAAGGAGAACAGGACTTTCCCATTTTTAAGTTAAGAACCTCTTGCTACCCATTAGATGAGGAGGCTGAGGGACAGTGAAGTTTAGTGATGTATCTCTGGTTAAACAGAAAAGGGGTCCCACAGGAAAGAGGACCTAATCCTTCTGGGTCTTCATCCCAAAAGCCTAAAATTGAACAAAATAAAGAAGCAAAGTACTTAGAAAAGTTCTAAATCAGACCGTTCTGTCCTCTGAATGGGGCCCCAGGAAAGGGAAGCAGAAACAAGGTAAGAATTTTATTTTATAAATTGGTAATTTAGTCTTAAAAATGTGGCAATGTAGAGATTTTGTTGGTTTTGTGCCTGGTTATTTCCAATGGGCTTGAACGTAATTGCCCAGAGATTTGCTCTCTTTGCTCCTTGTGTGGGAAAAGAGAAAGTGAAGGGCAACATCAGAAGAATGGACACCAACGGTTGGATTGGCCTGGAGGGGACACTGCTTGCTCAGCCAAATGACAAAGGCCAGCATGTGAACTGATCACCTTTCTCTGCAGTTTTTGGAGGAAAAAAAAAGTTAAGCAGAAAATACTATTGCTCAACTGGGGATAATTACAACAGAGAGGAAAGGAGCCAGACTAAGGAAAGAAAATTAAGCCAAAGAGAATGCAGACTGATCACCAATGGAAATGGCAAAGCATGGAAGACTGAGATTGGGAAACTATCTTCTGAGGGAAATTAGAGGAACCCTATTGCTTGCATAATTAAACACAGATATGGTGCTGTAGGGAGCATACCTGAGGTGATGGAGGAAGGAAGGAAAGGCCCATCTGAGGATCCTGAGCTTTCTTGTGGAAAATCCTGAATGAGGGAAAAGCCCTGCCTCCGCACAGGTTTATTATAAATTAAAAAATAATCCAACTCCACCACTGATGTTTCTCTAAAAATCAGTTCAAAGTCTCCTTCCCATTCCCTCCAATAGTGCCTACTTGATGTAAGCCTCATTCTTCTGGCATTTTGTTGTGGCTATTTGAGGTTTAACAGATGTCTCCCACTGTGTCAACATTGCATGTGCGTTTAGGACTCTTCTCAGTGATTATCATGCACACAGTAATAACAAATCACTGGACACAGCCTAAAGAAAACAGTGATTTGCATGGCAAATCGCAATGATCAGAACAGGCTCTGGAGTCAGAATTGGGTCAGAATCTCTCATTATGTGTGATCTTGATCAAGTCAATTAACCTTTCTGAGGTTTCATTTTATTATCTGTAAAATGGGTGTAAAAATAACTCTCCCTTAAGATTTTTGTGAGATGATAACATTTTTAAAAATTAATGCAGTGCCTGGAGATAATATGCTACAGAGCCTCTTAATAAATATTATTGATAATAATGTCAATGACAAAAACGAAAGACACGGCTCTGGATATTAACCGTTAGAAAGAGATCAGAGAGAAGATACAAAACATGCATTTTTACCTCCTCTTTCTAGGTGTTGGGAGTGTGAAAAGGAGTAAAGGGATCCTCATTTAAAATAGAGCCAGGAAGCCCTGAAGGGGGAGCTCTCACACAGGAGCTACAGGTTGCAGTCCCTAAACCAGCAGGAAGATAACTCTTACCTTGAAGAGGTTTCCAAGTTTCCACACAGGAACTTCATCTCCTGCCTTTCTGAAAAAGAAGGAAGGTTGCTCCCTGCCTTAGCAACAAGACATGAATCACCACCTTCTGCAGCCAATGAAAAGCCATCATAAGCTCCAACTCCTGTTGCTCTCCCCTGAGCTTTTGTTCCAAACAACCGTCCCAATTTCCTCCTAAAACCCAACAAAAGCTGACCTTCCCTTTGTCTCTTTGGACTTGCCTGCGGTTTGCCAAAGTTTGCTTGTCCTGAGTTGCAGTTCCTCTGCTCTTCCCGAATAAACTCATGTTGCTACTGAAATAACCAGCTATTTTATTTTTGAGGCTGACAGGAGGTGCTCAGTGACTGTTAACTTATGTCATTTAAGCATATGGTCTATATGAGTACTTATGGAAGAGTGATGACATTCAAGCATTTTTTTCTTCAGGGTCATTTAAAGAAAGAATGAAGAGATTGGGAAATGCACCTTTCTGGTGTGTGTCTATGTATAGGATGAAGAAATGCAGTGTCTTTCTTTTCCCAGTAAAAATCCTGGCTGAAGTCTGTAACATAAATAAACATAAGGAATTTGATCATACTTTATTGCTGAGATAATCTTGGCTCTTTGTGATGGAAAAAGTGAGAAGTTTAAAGTCAGAAAATGGGGGTTTGAGTCCCAAGACCAATACTTCCTCCTCAGTTTAGTGAGAGATTCTCTGTGAGCCTTCATCATCCTCATTGCAAAACAAAAATAATTATCTTTTCCCTGACTACTTCACAGGGTTGTAAGAATTAATTAATAATGTTTGTGGAGGTGCTTTGTAATGTCATGTCAAACATTACCTTACCACATTATTATCTCACAGGAAGGTAAAGCTCATTCTTTATAAAGAAAACAGCTGCAATATAGTGGGCTCTCCATAGGACCAGCAGTCTGGTAGTCAAACATTTATGAGTGATCCACTACCGGTTACCTTCTATTGTAAAGCCATACCCCATTCAAGTTAAACTGTAGGAAAAAAATTGTACTTGCATGAAAAACTGTGTATTGTCTAGGAAACATCACTCCAGGTTATCTGAGTCTACTCTTTCCTTGTCTTTAGGCTATTTTGCAACGTGTAAATTGTAACTGATGGCAATGCAAGATTATTCTTATCTATAAGCATGCAAGTTCTGTCTTGCCCTGTAGAGATTCAATTGTCTTTCCACCCACTCTTGTTAAAAATTAGTTTTGCCACCATTTATATATTTCGATATTCCTGATCTATAAATATGCCCCTTCTTTTTTTCCACATTTTCTTTTGAATTACATTTGTTTGTCCATCACATTTACTTGATTCCCTCATGAGTTAAAAATCTTTAACACAAGTTCATTTTTGAACCTGTAGGAGAATAATGAATTTACTCTTTTTTGGAAATTATCTTGGGACCATTTCTTCATTCATCATTTATCCCGCAAACATTTGCTGAGTGACTACTCTGTGGACAGCTCTGGTTAAAGAGGTCATCAAAGCCCTCAGCACGCTGCAGCACTATTGCGAATCCAGTTTCCTGCCCCACCACGGCTTCACCCAGCACACAACAAATACTCAATAGATGGGTATTGAATTAACTTTAAAACGTCTTTCCCTACAGGTNGTAATTTGTAGTCTAGAAATTTCTGCTCTTGCAAAGGCTTTCCAACCAGAGCCTAGACAGTGCTGAGGATGAGAAGACATTTGATAAATGCCTGATGAACGAATGAACTTACAGTCAGCTTTTGAGGGACTCACAGTCTACTGATTTTGCTGCTCAGATGAAGGTCATGCATCCAGGCTTGCGCAGTTCCCCACACTTAAGAGACATGCAATCAATACCAACTGACTGACTTCCAATGCATGGCAGTTGTAAAAACCCAATATAAATATTACATCCTTCTCAATGAAATCACCTCCTGGATAAGCAAACCATCGTTGCAACAGTAGCTTTTCTTGAATGGTTAGATTCCCAAAGCAAAAAGGTCGTTCTCCTAATTAACTTTTTCCTTAGTCCAGTAAGTTAAATTTTGATCATTATTTTTCAGGAGTTGATATAATCCCTGCTCCACTGCTAATATTTTTGTTCAATTACCATCAACCACAAACCTTGGGTGCATTTTTGTCAAGCAGATTCTAACATAATCTCTTTCTCACAGATACTGACAAGAACACCAAGATGACCATTGGGTTTCTTTCACAAAATGGAAAAGAAGAGTTATGTTATAAATTTTCTAAACCCTGTGCACTGTGAGAAAAATCTATGCCTAGCAAAGATAATTTAGTATGTAGAACTATATATAAATCTTACCAAAAAAATTAGAAGCAGCTACATGCTTAGAATGAAGTGCAAATCATTTTCTCCAAAAGGGAGCTGGTATAAACCTTGAAAAGATTTATTAATAATGCCCACATCTGCCCTGAAACCTTCTCAATACCAGTGGGAAAGAATGTTCCTCACTGACCATGCTATAAATATAGCTGGCGAGAGACGGAGTTTTACAACGTCAGAATGACTGTGTGGATTACTGCAAAAGGTTGTTACCAACACCAGAGGGAATTAAATTAACTGCTCTGAGAGTCTCAGAAGGTTGAAATGTGCTATTGTGCCGATATTATGTGTCACAATTGATGTAGTCAGTACAGCGTTTTCAGCTATAATAAGTGAAAAAAAAATGGCCAAATTGGCTATTTTAATTAGCCAATTTGAAGATGGCCATGACAACTGGCTTGGGATATACAAACTCAAAATCAGATCATTCCTTTCAGAGGTCACAGTATTGTGGGAGGAATGAGCCTTGAACATAAATAACTAGGCAAGTAACCCTATGTGGGAAATGCTCAGTAAAATAACAGAAGGAAAAATAAAAAGATATGGCAAGAGGGAGAGAGATTGCCTTCAGCCATTGCTTTAGAAGGCTTTCTGTGGGAAGGGAATTAGAGCTGGGCCATGAAGGATGAGTACACCAGGGTTATGTGGAGATGAAAGGCTGAGCATGCTGACAGTAGGGCACAGCATTGGTACACACCTGGAAGAGAGATGAAAGGACAAGTAAGCAGAAGAGAAATAAGCTCTCTTTGTGAATGTCCTCCATGCACACACCTACCTTGCCTTGATGGCTTTCTCCTTGGTAAGACTATCTTTTCGGTGATAATCACTATAAAATTCCAATGTGCTGAGACTATATGGGGACCATGAACACAAGAGCTCAGATATGGGAAGACCTGCAACATGAACTGAAAATAGCAGGGTCTCAGTTTTCTGTAAGAGCAATGGTTTTCAAGCCTTATAAATCCATGGAAACTCTATATTAATCAAAACCCATGTGGGTTCACAATAAGCAAAATAGAGCTGCTCTGTTTGAAGCAGTGGTAGGAGTCTAGAGGCTCACCTACTCAGCTTCTTCTCCCTAAGTAGGAGGCCTGGGAGGAATGATCTCTTATTGTTCCCTGGAATAGAGTTTAGAGAAAGCACTACTTTCAAGCAAGAAATGTACAATAGAGTTGCAGGAAATCAGAGGTTTAGTTCTGATGGAGAAGGGCCTGGAATTCCAGGTTACGTGCTTGGTTTTTATTCTGTCGGGAATAGGGAGTCTTTGAGAGTTCTTTGGGTAAGAGGAATGTATCCTGAGAGAGAGAAAAAAGAGACGACAGGAATGTAATGATGGAAAGAATACATTGTTGAGAAAAGACTCAGCAGGACATACTAAGTGATTGATGTCAAGGGCAAGGAAAAGGGGGAAGTTCACAAAATAAGACAGGACTTCAAACTGGGTGACTGAAGTCATTAGAGAAAGACAGCGACTACATTCCTTTTCTCGTTTATTAATTACCATTTGGGCTTGTGGCATAGTGCTAGATCCTGTATACAATGTTTAAAAATGTACTAGTGGGCCCTGGAGGCAGCTTGGAGTAATAAAAAAAAAAAAAGCACAGATTAGGATGTCTGATAAGCCTGGACTTGAATTCTGGTCAAGTTACTTAACCTTCCTCTAAAATGGGACTTGAATCTCAGGGAGAGGCCAAGCTGAGCAGGCACCAAGAGATGGGCTGGATTCCCTGAAGGGATCCTACTTCCACCCCCACCCCCCCCAACGTGGAAGGCTTACCACTGTGGCTCTGACTTGCATGCACTGGGAGATAGCAGCACCTGCTGTGTGCCCTGTTTTCTCCAGCTCCTCCCTCCAGCATCTCTGCTATTTGTAAAGAAAGAGAAATGGTATTTTCACACTTTTGTTCTTGCTCAAAGATGGCTAACAGTTCATCACTACATCTTCTTCTTTACAGATCTTAATTTTTAGAAAATCAATCTGTTACATGATGCCTATCCTTACAGCAACTCAAACAAAATGGTGGACATTTCCACTTCAGAGAGTCCCAAGCAGCACTTTTTTTTTCTGGAATCTGCCTCACACAGGTTTGGTATCTGGGTGGCCGCACCTATATTGTTTGAGTTAGAAAGCTGAAGAGATAAAGTCCAAACTTCCAAGTCCTTAATTATCCTGGCCTGACCTACCAGAATAGCTGAAAGAAAATTTGTTCTCAAATAATACAGATAAACTATTCCTTCCTAAGTCAGTGATTATAGTCTAACAGAACCCAAGAGTCAGTCTAAGGGAAATTTTGTCCAGACACCTAACTTCAAAAATTGAGATTTGACACTAAAAGACAAAAAAAGTAAAAACATAAGAAAATAAAAATAATTGGAACTATATCAAACCAAAAAACTTCTGCACAGCAAAGGAAACCATCAATAAAATGAAAAAGCAACTTATTATTTTGGGAGCAAATTTTGAAAATCATATCTCTGATAAGGGGTTAATATCCAAAATGCATAAAGAATGCCTACACTCTGCAAAAAGAACAGCAAAAACCAAACACTCTGATTTAAAAATAGGTAGATGATCTGAATAGACATTTTCCCAAAGAAGACATACAGATGGCAAACAGGCTCATGAAAAGATGCCCAATGTCATCATCAGGGAAATGCAAATCAAAACCACAGTAAGGTATCACCTCACACTTGTTAGCATGGCTATTATCAAAAAGACAAGAAATAAGTGCTGGTGAGGATGCAGATAAAAGGGAACACCCATGCACTGTTAATAGGAATGTTAATTGGTGCAACCACTCTGGAAAACAGTATGGAGCTTCCTCAAAAAATTAAAAATAGAACTACAACATGATCCAGCAATTCTACTATTGGGTATTTATCCAAAGAAAACAAAAAATAACTTGAAAAGATATATGCACCCCCATGTTCATTGCAGCATTTTTTTAAAATAATAGCCAAGATATGGAAACAACCTAAGTGTCCATCAAAGGATAAAAGACTAAAGATGATGTTGTATGTGTGCACTTGGGTGTGTGTGATGGAAAATTACGGCCATAAAAAAGAATGAACTCTTGCCATTTATGACAACATGGGTGGACCCTGAAGGCATTATGCTAAGTGAAATAAATCAAAGTCAGAGAAAGACAAATTCTATATGATCTCACTTACACACAGAACCATAAAAAAAAAAACTCATGAATACAGAGAAGAGATTGATGGTTGTCACGGGTGAGGGCTGGGAGGTAGATAAAATGGGTGGAGGGGGTCAAAAGTTACAAACTTCCAATTATAACATAAATATGTCATGGGGGTGTAATGTGCAGCATAGCAACTATAGCTAATAATACTGTAGTGCATATTTGAAAGTTGCTAAAAGTAAATTTTAAAAGTTCTCATCACAAGACAATTTCTGTAACTATGTATTGTGACAAGTGTTAACTAGACTCATTGTGGTGATCATTTTACAGTACATACAAATAGAGAATCAACATGTTGTACACCTGAAACTAACATGTTGTATTACAATTATACCTCTATTTAAAAAGACAAAAAATAAAATAAAAAGGACTGAGGATAATTTCTTAAGGGTTCTTAAGTCTCACATTATTACAAAATGAAGGGTCATTTGGGGAAGCCATTTTTAGAGTAGTGTCCATTGGTGTATGCAGTAAGGGTCATGGGCACGTGGTATATGAGCTAGTGAAGAAATAAGTGTGCCCAGAAAGCACTATTCATTCTTCACTGAACAAATATAGAGACTATACATTATTGAGAGATTTAAAAAAAAAATTGAGTCTACCTACACCACCCCCGTCTCCTATGATTGAATTATTGCTTCCAACTCCAGCCCTGATACTTCATCCTATTTTGAGAACACACAGTGGTTGCAGGAGCTCCACCTTCTCACATGAATCTACCACATTAACCATAAAAATGCAGACAACCCCACCCCCACAATGGCAGGTGAAGTCAAAATGCCTCGAAGAAAGTTTTACTAAAAACTGCATGGGTTAGTTACTTGATCCAGGCATCCAGGGTTTTTCAAACTGCCCTCCATTGCAAATTGTCCCCACACCTCTGTCATCTCTTCCCCTGTTTCCTGTTAAATTAATACTATTTTCTTTGTTTACTTACTCTTCTCTCCAGGTTTGGAAATTAAACAGTCTATTCCCCTTCTCTCTAGTGGTTGCCTTGACAAAGTTGGAAGCTGACCAGTAGTCTTTCCCTCATCTCAAATGATACAGAAACCTTAGGATTCTGATCAGAATTCTTCCTTCAGTCCTAATCTTCTATGCTAATTTAATCCAGTATTGTTTCTTTTGCTCTGTAACATTTCTAGTCGGAACTCAAAATCCTCTTCCCAACACACTATTTTTTAAAATCAAGTTGACAGAGACTGGGTCAAGCTTGATGGTTTAAGAGGAAGTTTCTAGACAGAACTAAGTAGGCTCACATTACAAGGTATAAATTTCATCTTAAATGATAACTTTCTCTGCAGAACACGGGACAGATTTTACAACTTTCTTCTGACTGTGGAATGATATTCTCAGGACAGCCCTGAGGCTGGCTACATTCTTCAGAACTGTATGTCCAGCATGCAGCAAACAGGGGCAGGGCGCACACTTCTGGCTCAGTCCCAGAGAAAATCTATTCCAAGATGCTGTTGAGTACTTAGACTAAAATTCAAAGATCCTAGGTAGAACCAACTCATTTATCAATCTGAATTATTCTATTCCTCAAAGACATGGCTAATCTGTGGAAAAGGCCCATTGGCAGCTTTCAGACAAACAAAAATGTTCAACCTTTCATCTCTATGCCCTCCCTGCCTATGCTTTTGCGGCCTTCTGTACAATTCTTTGTCCCACCCCACGCCTTAAGTCATCATACTGTGAATGTAGTTACTTTATGGAAGATTTTGTGTTGTCGTAAGAAGGGAATTACTTTTATTATCTCAATAACTCTCTCTGCTCTCCTAAACTCATGCTCTTCATACCGCCCCACACAACCTCTAGAGTGTCAATTTCAGTTCCCCTTTCTCCTCCACCTCTCTCTTAGGGGGAGCTTACCAGGCCAGTCTGTCTTCCTATGGCTTCCTTGGAATTCCAGAGCATAAATTTTCCTTTCTTACTTGTGCAGGTCAGGGTACTATTAGTAAGCACTGGGTGCTTGTGCTTTATTCTTGAGGCTTTCTAACTCAGACTCTAGGTACACAAAAGTGCCCCAAGAATAGTTTCATGGAAGAACAGGAAGTCCATATATGCTGGCCTCTAGGCCTCCCACATCAACCAAATCTATTTGTCAGAGATCATCCAGTAACAGAAGCAGAAATGAGAGATCAAGACCCATGACAAGGAAATTTCACTGAAACCAATTATAAATATGCTGAAAAGTCACTACTTCTTTATAAACACCCTAAAAGCTAAGAAATAGAAAATTAATAATTTTCTTTCATAACAGGCAAAGGAAGATGCCTCCTTCCCTCATAGGCCTTACGTGGGAACATTGGTGAGAAAAATATTAAGAATAAAGGAGTTTTCACCAGCCAGTGAGTGAGTACTTCACCCCTTACATGATGATAAAAGCAAAATATTTTCCACTCTATATAGATTTAAGGCATTATGAAGCCACACAGATTTTGCCTGTCACTACCCCTTACTTCTGCCTTTTTAATAATAAATAACCACTTATTGGTTTCTCAATTCTGCTTTGTGGGGTTTGCTTCGCTTCCCAGGCAACAACAATTTAGTGAAGATTAAAGACCAAGAAAAAAAAGAAAAAGTCCAGAAGCTTCATGCATTCCATGATAGCCCTTCAGAAGAGATGTGAAATAACTCCTTTAACTCAACTCCAAGAATAGTCGTTATCCATCATCAGTGTATGCTAGTGGGCTCAGCAAGTCCTAGAGACTTTGGGGGTTTGCCAAACTAAATTCTGGAAAGATAACACAATAGAAGATGAAAGTGAATATGCCTTATTCCACTCACACAAAGAAATGTTTCTCCTCTTTTTAAACCACAGGAACTTGGGAAACTTACAAATGCTAAGAAAAGAGAACTACAAACCCAGTTTAGATAGCAGTGGGAAGACAGAGGCAAAAACTACAGGTTTCAGAATCTTTACCTGGATAGGTGGATTCTTTTATTATGACTGTGACCGTGACCATGATACTGAAAGGAAGAACGCTTATCTGGGTAGTTAGCATGCAATTGCAAGCCCTATTGTCAGCTAATGTGCTTAGACTATTATCAGACAGGTCAAAATGTGGAATCATTCCCAACCTGGTACGAAGTAATTCCAAACTCCCTAGGTCAGAATAACTGGATCCTCCAGGTTCATCTCCAAGTCAAATGTGTACAATACAAACCAGACCTAAGTTTCAGGAACAAAGAAAGTAAGTAGGTCTTATACAAGAAGCTGTCATAGATGTAAAAGTCGACTTCTGAGGGGACAATGGACTTTATAATAAGTCGCCCTCCCCACTTTGGACTCTACCCCCCAACCTAGATCATGAGTGGGGATCCAACTCAAGGCACTAAATTAATTGGCTTATGAGTGACCAGTTCAATCCTCTTTGTTGTTGCTGGAACAAGGGACACAGGTGGAGTGAATGAGAAGGTGAGGGACACAAGTGCTGTGAGGTCATTATTCTGTTCATCAAAACAGCACCTTATTTCCATTTGTACAGATGAGGTTGTTGCCTAGGAAATGTTTAGAAGCCACTGTGTCATTAGAGAATGAGAATCCATTGTTAGAATCCTATTTTCTTTCTCACTGACTACATGAGCTTGAATAGGTCATCTTGACCTAATTTACCAAGCTTAAAAAAAAATCAGGCTTATAGAAAATCCTAGATGTGAAAGTAGGATTTTGTCAGTGTAGCAAAAGACCTAGAAAAATAACTGAGCTGTGAAACTTCTGGGAATTCAGATAAGCCAGATATGAAGTCGAAGAGGGGATCTAGGGGTGCCTGGCTGGCTCAGTGGGTACACGCCCACTCTGAAACCTACCATTTATCTAATTGCTGGTTTCGTGAAGGCAATCTTTTTCCCTGTGATAGCTTTTATCATCTCTTTATCTTTGACATTTTTCACATTTTCACTACTATGACTAGAAAGTGGTATATGTTTACTGATTGTACTGAGTATTCAGTATGTTTTATGATCTGAGAATGCATATTTCCTTTCCTCAGATATTTGCCATCATTCACATGTAATGTTGCTCTGAATTGCTTTTTACTATCCCCCCCCTTTTTCTCCCCAAGATTTTATTTATTTATTTATTTGACAGAGAGAGAGAGCCAGTGAGACAGGGAACACAAGCAGGGTGAGTGGGAGAGGAAGCAGGCTCCCAGTGGAGCAGGGAGTCCGATGCAGGGCTCGATCCCAGGACCCTGGGATCACACCCTAAGCAGAAGGCAGACACTTAATAACTGAGCCACCGAGGTGCCCCTCCCCTTTTTTAAATTTTATTTTCTCTTTATGATAACCTCTCCAGGTCTAACAGTTTTGTGATACATCCCATCCAGTACTCCAGGCTTAAGCAGTATCTTATAATGTTAGATCAGGATTCCTACCCAAAATGATATTGTAGAGATCTTACAATCCACAGTCAAAGCTCTATGCAGATTATTCCAGTCATTCGGCTATATTCAAATACAGTGCTATTCAAGAAGGCTGCCAGGTCATGGGGAAAAAACAACAACAACAACAACAACAACAACAACAACAGCATAACACATTCATAGCATGATGCAAGGGAATTTCCTCACCTACAAAAGCATCCCTTGGGGCGCCTGGGTGGCACAGCGGTTAAGCATCTGCCTTCAGCTCAGGGCGTGATCCGGCGTTATGGGATCGAGCCCCACATCAGGCTCCTCTGCTGTGAGCCTGCTTCTTCCTCTCCCGCTCCCCCTGCTTGTGTTCCCTCTCTCGCTGGCTGTCTCTCTCTGTGTCAAATAAATAAATAAAATCTTTAAAAATAAAAAAAAAAGCATCCCTGGTTTTCACTTTACTCTGCATTGTTCAGAGGTACAGAGATTATACCCTAGGAACTTACATATATCCCCACTTTTTTATTTTAATGTACAAATTTAAAATACTAGATTTTAAGTTAAACATATTCTACTAGAAAACATTAACATTATAAAGATAAAGTAGCAGCAAAAGCCTGTAAACGTCCACTTCACTAAAAACACTAAAGATGTCAGCAGGTAAGTGGCTCATCCTGGTAGAACACCAGATGTGTTATTGGTTAGAACAGAAACGTCATATGCAAACATTGATTTTAACATGGAAGATAGAGACTAACATCGCTAATAGACTTCTGCTATGGTCATCTGGATCAATTGGATGTTGGTGGGAAGTTTTATGTCGACTTTTTACATTTACATCCCCATAAACTGGTGACTTGGTCATGTTGATATGATGATATAAAAGTATATTACTTAGGAAGCAGCAGCTCTTTCTGCCCAGGGGTCCTTTCCCCATGCTTTAATAAACTACCATTTTGTGCCGAAGACATCTCAAGAATTCTTTCTTGGTCTTCAGCTCTGGACTCTACCTCACCTATATTCCAAAACTACATCCTACGGCTCCTGAATGTGGGGCTTTGAGTCTTTACATCTGGATTCTGAGCTTCGGTGCAAAATTGGTCTTCAATAACTTAGTTAAAATGTCTGAATATTGGAAATGGGGAGTTAAGATGGCGGAGGAGTAGGGGACCCCTTTTTCAGCCGGTCCCCTGAGTCGAGTTGGATAGGTACCAGACCAGCCTGAACATCCATGGAATCAGCCTGAGACGCAGGACGATACATCTGGATCTCTACAAATGAGCATCTCCAGCGCTGAGTATTGAGGTTCGAAGCAGGGATCCGTGAAACTGCACACAGATATCGGAAGATAAATGGAAGAGGGAGGGAGCCGCCACGTTCGGGCACCGGGAAGCTGTAGCCACCTGCACGGGGGAGCGGATGGACTTGCGGACTGGCACCCGGAAGAGAGCTGACTGAGACTGTGAGCGGGGGAGCACACATGACCAGACTGAAATGGAGCTCCGGTGCGCTCACTGGAACCCGACTGAGACCGGGAGCTCCGGAGCGCACAGGGGCGGCTGGTGGCTGGGGGCTGGCGGTGTTAGAAACACAAAGGGCAGAGACCTACCGGCTCCGGAAGGGAGGGCTGGGACACCGGGTGTGGGGCGCACATCACCGGACGCTGCAGGGTTGAGCAGCACCAACAGAAACAGAGTTAAAGTGGCCAGATCATCAGTGGAGAATGGTCCGCGATCCCTCTGTTCTGAGACAGAGGCTGAGATTCGGCCACTGCTGCTCTGACTCTCAGAAGAGACACAACAAACCGCCAGGGAAAGCCACCAGAGAACAAAAGCCTGGAAATACCGGCTCACAGTGTGCCCACCCCCATCCCCCTTGCAGGGGACCCAGAAACTCTACTTAAACAGGGTTGCCTGAGTATCTGAGCGGCAGGCCCCTCCCCCAGAAGGCAGGCTGAAAAATCAAGACGCCCACAACCCGGGCGCCTGGGTGGCGCAGTCATTGAGCGCCTGTCTGAAATGGAATTCAGAGTAACAATGGTCAAGATGATGTGTAGACTGAAAAAAGTATTGACGAAAATGTTAATGAGAATATAGAATCTCTAAGGGCGGAAATGAGAGCAAATCTGGCAGAAATTAAAAATTCTATGAGCCAATGCAGTCAAAACTAGAGGCTCTGATGGTCAGGGTGAATGAGGCAGAAGAACGTAGCAGCAAATTGGAGGATGGGTTAGTAGAAGAAAAAGCTAAAATAGAATCTGGACTCAAAAAAATCCACACTCAAGAATGTAGGTTACGGGATATTACAGACTCAATGAAACATTCCAATGTCAGAATCATCGGCATCCCTGAGGGAGTGGAGAAAAACACAGGTCTAGAAGAGATATTTGAACAAATTGTAGCTGAAAACTTCCCTAATCTAGCAAGGGAAACAAACATCAGTGTCCAAGAGACAGAGAGGACCCCTCCCAAGCTCAACCACGACAAACCTACGTCACGTCACATCATAGTGCATTTCGCAAATAGTAGATCCAAGGACACAGTACTGAAAGCGGCCAGGGCAAAGAAATTTCTCACGTACAAAGGCAAAGTTATCAGAATTACATCAGACCTGTCTACACAGACCTGGAATGAGAGAAATGGTTGGGGGAGGGGCATTTTTAAAGCTCTTTCAGAGAAAAATATGCAGCCAAGGATCCTCTATCCAGCAAGGTTGTGATTCAGAATGGATGGAGAAATAAAGACCTTCCGGAGTCACCAGTCATTGACCAATTTCGTAACCATGAAACCAGCCCTACAGGAGATATTAAGGGGGGTTCTATAAAAGTAAAAAGGCCCCAAGAGTGATACAGAACATAAAGTCACAATCTATGGAAACAAAGACTTTACTGGCAATATGGCATCATTAAAATCACATCTCTCAATAATCCGTCTCAACGTAAATGGCCTAAATGCTCCCATAATGCCACAGGGTTGCAGATTGGATAAAAAGACATGACTCATCCATTTGCTGTCTACAAGAGACACATTTTGAACCTAGATTATAAATATATATGCCCCCAACAGGGGAGCAGCAAGATACACAAGCCAACTCTTAACCACAATAAAGAGACATGTGGATAAAAATACACTAATAGTAGGGGACCTCAACACTCCACTATCAGCAATAGACAGATCACCTAAGCAAGAAATCAGATAAGAAACAAAAGCTTTGAAAGCCATACTTGACGAGTTGGACCTCATAGATATATATAGAACACTACACCCCAGAACCAAAGAATACTCATTCTATTCTAATGCCCATGGAACATTCTCAAGAATAGACCATGTTCTGGGACACAAAACAGGTCTCAACTGATACCAAAAGACTGAAATTATTCCCTGCATATTCTCAGACCACAACGCTTTGAAATTGGAACTCAACCACAAGGAAAAATTTGGAAGAAACTCAAACACTTGGAGACTAAGAACCATCCTGCTCAGGTTTGACTCGATAAACCAGGAAATCAAAAATCATTTAAACAATTTATGGAGACCAACGAGAATGAAAACACAATGGTCCAAAACCTATGGGATACTGCAATGACAGTCCAAAGGCGGAAATACATACCAAGCCTCACTCAAAAGAATAGAAAAATCTAAAATGCAGTTTTTATATTCTCACCTCAAGAAGCTGGAACAGCAACAGAGGGACAGGCCTAAGCCACACACGAGGAAGCAATTGACCAAGATTAGAGCAGAAATCAATGAATTAGAAACCAGGAGTACAGTAGAGCAGATCAACAGAATTAGAAGCTGGTTCCTTGAAAGAACTAATAAAACTGACAGACCATTGGCAAGATTTATCCAAAAGAATAGAGAAAGGACCCAAATTAATAAAATTATGAATGAAAAAGGAGAGGTCACAACCAACACCAATGAAATTGGAAGGATTATTAGAAACTTTTATTAACAGCTTTATACCAATAAATCAAGCAATCTCGAAGAGATGGAGGCCTTCCTGGAAACCCATAAGCTACCAAGACTGAAACAGGAAGAAACTGATTTTTTAAACAGGCCAATTAATTATGAAGAGATTGAGTCAGTGATAAACAACCTTCCAAAAAACAAAACTCCAGGCTGGTATGGTTTTCCTGGGGAATTCTACCAAACATTCAAAGAAGAAATAATACCTATTCTCCTAAAGCTATTTCAAAAAATAGAAACAGAAGGAAAGCTACCAAACTCATTCTATGAGGCCAATATTACCTTGATCCCCAAACCAGGCAAAGACCCCAACAAAAAGGAGAATTACAGACCGATTTCCCTAATGAATATGGACACCAAAATCCTCAACAAGATCCTGGCTAATAGAATCCAACAGTACATTGAAAGCATTATCCATCATGACCAAGTGGTATTCATCCCTGGGATGCAAGGGTGGTTCAACATTCGCAAATCTATTAGTGTCTTAGATTTTATCGAGAAGGAAAAATTCAAAAATCATATGATTCTCTCAATAGATGCAGAAAAAGCACTTGACAAAATACGGCATCCTTTCCTGATTAAAACCCTTCAGAGTGTAGGGATAGAGGGTACATTCCCCAGTCTCATAAAAACCATCTATGAAGCCTACAGCAAATATTATTCTCAATGAGGAAAAGCTGGAAGCCTTTCCCTTAAGATCATGAACACGACAAGGATGCCCACTCTCGCCACTATTATTCTACATAGTACTAGAAGTCCTTGCAACAGCAATCAGACAACAAAAAGGGATAAAAGGTATCCAAATCGGCAAAGAAGAAGTCAAACTGTCTCTCTTCGCAGATGACATGACACTCTATATGGAAAACCCAATAAATGCTCAGAAATCAGTTGCATTTCTATACACGAATAACGAGACCGAAGAAAGAGAAATTAGGGAATCCATCCCATTTACAATAGCACCAAAAACCATACGTTACCTTGGAATTAACTTAACCTGAGACGTAAAGGACCTATATTCTAGAAACTATAAATCACTCTTGAAAGACATTGAGGAAGACATAAAAAGATGGAAACATATTCCATGCTTCATGAATCGGAAGAATTAACATAGTTAAAATGTCCATGCTACCCAGAGCAATCTACACTTTCAATGCTATCCCGATCAAAATACCAATGACATTTTTCAAAGAACTGGAACAAACAGTCCTTAAATTTGTATGGAACCAGAAAAGGCCCCGAATCACCAAGGAACTGTTGAAAAGGAAAAACAAAGCTGGGGGCATCACAATGCCGGATTTCGAGCTGTACTACAAAGCTGTGATCACAAAGACAGCATGGTACTGGCACAAAAACAGACACATAGACCAATGGAACAGAATAGAGAGCCCAGAAATGGACCCTCGGCTCTTTGGGCAACTAATATTTGATAAAGCAGGAAAAAACATCCGGTGGGAAAAAGACAGTCTCTTCAATAAATGGTGCTGGGAAAATTGGACAGCTACATGCAAGAGAATGAAACTTGACCACTATCTCACACCATACACAAAAATAAACTCCAAATGGATGAAAGACCTCGATGTGAGACAGGAATCCATCAAAATTCTAGAGGTGAACATAGGCAGCAACCTCTACGACATCGGCCAAAGCAACCTTTTTCATGACACATCCCCAAAGGCAAGAGAAACAAAAGATAAAATGAATTTATGGGACTTCATCAAGATTAAAAGTTTCTGCACAGCCAAGGAAACAGTCAGAAAAACTAAGAGGCAGCCCACGGAATGGGAGAATATATTTGCAAATGACACTACAGATAAAGGACTGGTATCCAAGGTCTACAAAGAACTTCTCAAACTCAATACACGAGAAACAAATAAACAAATCAAAAAATGGGCAGAAGATATGAACAGACACTTTTCCAATGAAGACATACAAATGGCTAACAGACACATGAAAAAATGTTCAAAATCATTAGCCATCAGGGAAATTCAAATCAAAACCACATTGAGATACCACCTTACGCCAGTTAGAATGGCAAAAATTAACAAGGCAGGAAACAACAATTGCTGGAGAGGATGTGGAGCAAGGGGATCCCTCCTACATTTTTGGTAGGAATGCAGGTTGGTGCAGCCACTCTGGAAAACAGTGTGGAGGTCCCTTAAAAAGTTAAAAATTGAGCTACCCTATGACCCAGCCATTGCACTACTGGGTGTTTACCCCAAAGATACAGACGTAGTGAAGAGAAGGGCCATATGCACCCCAATGTTCATAGCAGCATTGTCCACAATAGCTAAATCATGGAAGGAACCGAGATGCCCTTCAACAGATGACTGGATTAAGAAGCTGTGGTCCATATATACAATGGAATATTACTCAGCTATCAGAAAGATCCAATTCTCAACATTTGCTGCAACACGGATGGCACTGGAGGAGATAATGCTAAGTGAAATAAGTCAAGCAGAGAAAGACAACTATCATGATTTCTCTCATCTATGGAACATAAGAATGAGGATGAATCAGTAGGGGAAGAAAGGGATAAAGAAAGGGGGTAATCAGAAGGGGGAATGAAACATGAGAGACTGTGGACTATGAGAAACAAAGTGAGGGCCTCAGAGGGGATGGGGGTGGGGGATTGGGATAGACCCATGATGGGTAGTAAGGAGGGCACATATTGCATGGTTCACTGGGTGTTATATGCAACTAATGAATCATAGAACTTTACATCGGAAACCGGGGATGTACTGTATGGTGACTAACATAATATAATAAAAAAACATTAAAATTAAAAAAAAAAGTATATTGCTTAACCTGCTCAATATATCCTGATTTTTCTTTAGCTCTTAAGTGTAAATAGACCTTGTTTGTTTGTTTGTTTGTTTGTTTGTTTGTTTGTTTGTTTGTTTAATCACTTGGGAATTTCCCATCCCTACTCCTGCGTACATACCACAATCCAGAAGAAGGAGCTTTAACATAATGTGGGGTCATTATTGATCAATGGAGAAAGGAGCAAATGGATTAAATGTTTCTCCTTTTTTCCCCTCAGGTAGATAATTCCTAGACATATTTCCCCTGAGGATTAAGCAACCAATCACCTGTAACAGTGGCCATTGTATTGGCTTCCCTTCTGTGTTGCTTCCCTTCCTTCCCTACTTCTGCTCCTAGGATCACATTCCCATATAAACTACCTACCTTCAAGCTTTTTACTCAGGCTCTGTTTTCAGGGAAACCTATGCTGAGATACTTTTCCAGAACTTAACCCTTTGGTACACAGATAGATAGTAATGAGTCAATTTTTTTTAATTACAAAGTTAATGCATGCCCACTTTCGCACTGAAAATAAGAGTCTCCATTTCTGATCTGATGTTTTTCTGTACAGTATCACACATTAAATCCTTTAAATATAATTGAACTAACCTGCCTTAAATCAAAGCACATCCTGCTCGTTTCTGACACCCACCAGACAAAATGCCCAGAAAGATTTTAAGAGAAAACAAAGGTCCATTCATTAATTTACTAGACTAGTAGATTCCTTAAGTATTTGAGGATACTAATATGAAAGAGGAGCCATCTCTGCCTTCATTGAGCTCGTATTATGGTAAAAGAAACATAATAGATTCATATTCATATGCATAAATGGTATATCAAATGCAGTATAATTAGATGATATATAATACAAAATTTTATTCTATAGAAGATGAATTAGAAATAACATGGTACTTAGAGTCCACCTCCCCCAAAACGGATCTTTGCTGCATAATTTGGAGCACATTACTTAATTTCTGTGAGTCTCAGTGTTCTGAAATAATAAATAGAAACAATTATAACTATTCTAAAAAGTTTTTATGAAGAGAAGGGCCATATGCACCCCAGTGTTCATAGCAGCAATGTCCACAATAGCTAAATCGTGGAAGGAGCCGAGATGCCCTGCAACAGATGACTGGATTAAGAAGTTGTGGTCCATATATACAATGGAATATTACTCAGCAATCAGAAAGAACGAGTTCTCAACATTTGCTACAACATGGACGGCACTGGAGGAGATAATGCTAAGTGAAATAAGTCAAGCAGAGAAAGACAACTATCATATGATTTCTCTCATCTATGGAACATAAGAACTAGGAAGATAAAAAAAAATCAATTTTTGAAGAAAATTAAAGAGTTTGTGTCCAATTAATGAATCATCGAGCCTTACATCGAAAACCGGGGATGTACTGTATGGTGACTAACATAATATAATAAAAAATCATTATTAATAAAAAAAAAACTATTCTAAAAAGTTTTTGTGAAAATTCAAGAAGATAGTATGGCATTTATGATGTGGTACCCACTATTATTGTTCTTTGTTATAGAGTTTTCATTGCTATCATTAACAACAAACTTCATTTACTATCATTAATGTAAGATGACCATGATAATTAAATTTAACAAATGTTTGAGGACCTACTCAATGACAGGTGCTGTGACAACCAATACAAAGCAAACAGGAAAAGAACAATTGTAAAAAGAAATGAAGTTAGGCTATGTGGCCTAGAGAGAAGTAGGGAAGGCCAGATGGAGGCTCAGAACATAAAGGTGAAGAGAAGGCAGCAGACCTAATAATAAGCTCACTGCACAGGTGGGCTTGTGGTGCTCCAAGTCCTCAGTACACAGTATCGAGGAACTCAGAATTCTAATTTGAGGTCATGACTTCCAGAGCCTGTCATCTGTGGAAGAGCAGCATATCCATCACCCCTGGATCCATGACAAATATACCACTGTTGCTTCACTGGCTTCTCCCCTCCAGCAAGTGTTAAGTGGAAACTCACTCAAGCAGAGCTATTTAGCTGCCCTTTCCTCTCTGTTCTATTGTCTGTGTTCTGTCATCATGTATATTCAATTAAGATTAATATCTGTACCAAAAGAGTCTGAGTTCTCACTAAGCCCCAAAGAGAAATCACTCATGGGGAACCAAAGTCCTATGGCTCCATTATGTTCAGAGGGCAAACAGCAGCTGGATGATGAATTACATACTCTATCTTGTTGTTGTTGTTGTTGTTGTTGTTGTTGTTGTTATAGTTATATATATTTCAAATGATACTGAGATAAGACCCAGCTGAAACCTATCCGTAACCAATGCAAACAAGACTACTCCTTTTATTACTGGATTGATAGCCCTTACATCCTTTTCCATTTTATTTTATTCACAATTATTGTCTCTAAGAACAGGAAAGATTTACTCTTATTTTGACTCATTTGAATTAACAAGATGTATTTCTTCTTGATAAATTATGTTGAATTAATTCCTTTGGACAGCACTGAGGACCAAATATTGGATGAGCTACTTAATCATGAGCCCTGTCAGAGCCCAAATCCACCCAGACTAACTAATGGAAAATTGTACGAACAATGAGCATGCTAACAGAACAGATAAAGCTGTCCATAGACATTTGAGAAATGCCTCTTCGGGGTGTGTTTCAAAACTCTGCACACATATCTACAAAGACAAAAAGTCTGGGATTAGTCATTACAAAGTAAAATAGCAGATTCACGATTGCAAATCCAGGTTTGGGGAGATGGGAATCTTACACAGTTTGAGGGGCCATTTTGAAGAAAAATAATAAAAAGAAATAGGAAACAGGTATAAAATTCAATACAGAATTAGGCTAAAAAAAGAAATTCCAATAAATTGTAAATTTTTTTTAAGTTGACAAATACCACAGACATCACCAAAGTCAGAAAAATAGCATATATTTACTAAGTTATTGCCTGATCCATTTCTATAATACTTCATACATTTTTTTTGCTGGTTACTCTGCGTCTTCGTATAACAATTTTGTAGTATCAGTCTTTGTAGGAAAAAATGGAAAGAGCCCTTTTTCTAGCATGGGTGATCAAATATTGATTTTTTTTATTATTGATGGTTTTGGGTAGGCATCTGTGTGAACTGAATTCTCTACTTACAATGTTACGTCTCCTGATGAAAAGAACATTCCACAGACAAGCTTCCAGCTCCTTCCTGTAAGCCCTGCCCACACAATTCCGGGGCCAGGTACAATAGGACACATTCACACTGTGATGTGACATCTAGCCTATGTCTTGAAGTCATAATGCCTGGTATAGCAAGTGTTAGGAATATTCTTAGAAGCCATTTCTAGGCCAGGACAGTTAACAATAGCTTAACTATTCATGAAAGTGGCCATTTCTCATGAAAAAGTTATTAGCATCTTTCGGCTAGTGACAAATACTGGTCCAGATCCTTGTATGGTGACTTGAGCCTCTTGTTCTCTTCCAAGTATATGTGCCATATAATCTTTGGCCTCAGCATTGGAATCCAGATCATTTAATTTCTTTATAATTTGTTTATATCTTTGGCCTCTTCTGTATCTCTCCGAATCCTCTCTATGTTGAAAAACCCAACAATGAGCACAGAGCCTGCCTAAGCACAGGGTCCCTGCTACATTTAACGGAGCCATTTATATGGTTCTACACGCATATCAGGGAACCCAGTTCTGCCAAATACAACAATCTAATCATCAAAAGGGTGTTTAGAAAGTATTTTTATTAAAAGCACCCTCTTGAAATTTTTTAAAAAAGCAAAAGAGAAAAATACGATTCTTAAGCTACTATAACATGGTGCCTGCAAACTCGGCTGATAAAAAAAATCTTGAAGGATTAACCATGTATTAAGGAGTCTACATTTTAATTTTGGCATGAGATCTTGGAGTTTTAAGGAAAATATAGTTAAAACCACTATTTTTCAAGCTATCTGATAATTACATGGCTTACATCCTTTTCTTCCATTTCTCAGATTCCTATAATTTTTTTTTTAACTCTAAACAGGGCTAGATTTGAAAGCGGGAACAAATTTAACACTTACACAGAATTCCTTAATGTCATTTATTCTCTTAACAAGCTTAGTGAGAAATGAAAAAATGAAAGAAAAGACATTTCTTACTTGTGTGCTTCCTCCAAGCAAAGCGAGTTGTAACAGATTCCATGCATTAGTGGGCACTCTATTACCCCATTTTGCTAAGAATCAAATCAAAAGAGACATCTGTTCTCAATAATTCCTCTTTCTTCTGTACCAGCAAACTGCCTCCAGCAGAGGAAGAACTCCACAGTGCCATAAAGAACCCCTCTGGCTTTAAACAAACCATTACATGAAGGTCAGGTCTATATACTACCAGCAACAGTTAATGCAAAGAAATAATAAAAACAGCAACAATAATAATAAATAATACACACACACACACACACACACACACACACACACACCCCAAAAGGGTAACAGTTGATCTTCTGTTAATCAAAATGGTGGCCCGGAAGTCTCTATTAGATTGAATTTTCCAGTTAAGTGAATGGTAAGCACAGGATCCTTGTTATGGGACTTGTTGTATGTCACCCTATTCTAGGACCATGCTTCTCAATGTTTTTTAGATTATGCTCTTTCTTGAAGAACGGAGCTTCCCTGGAGCTTCTGCTCCCCTGTTTATAATGGAATCACTGAGAGACAGAGGAAATTTTATTTTGTATATATTCTCATCAGCCAAGAAGTTTCCTTTAGCTTTTCTGATGTAGTTTACATTACAAAAATAATGGCTTTTTGTGACATTTCAATTTTAAAGTTTGTATAATGTTAAATACATATTTTCATATACCCCCTGAGAGAGTGATACATTCTCCTGGGGAAAGAAAGGATGTTGCCCTCTCCCTAGCCACAAGTAAGAAATGCTGTTCAAAGACTAATGATTCCAATTTTCTGCTTTAGTAAATAGGATAGAGAGAACATAATTGAATTCCCATTTAGTGCTTAGGATCTAATAGTGCCTCCGGCTCTGGATGATGCACTTGGATCTTCACCATACAACACGATAGTTACAGATTTACAAAATAAGTGAGCTTGATTTGGGAGGTGTGCCATAAAATCAGTAAACACCACAGGGGGCCCCTCCCCTATTATTACTATTTTTTAAACAGAGTCTCAATCATGATAAACACTGTTCAGAATTTAAACTTGAAAATACTTAAACTATACAATACAGCTCATCTCTGGTGATTTTCCCCCAACGCATCTTCTATTATTTATGAAGAAAAAAGCTAATCTCTTTTTTAATCCATTGCCTTAGAACATTCCTAAATTTGCAGATATGTAACGATTTTCCCATGTCAGTCTTTGCTCAGGCTCTGGATATTAACCGCCATAATTCTTTTCACATGCTACTGGCAATTAATCCCTCATGCAATATGCATACTTTAGTGCCCTTTTACTGCATGACCTCCACTGTCACGTCTCCCCAGGCTAATACCATGCTAACACCTGGCTTCTGCCTTCCAATTTGAAGATATATTGAGTTCAGGAAGCAAAAATAGAACAGGCTTGAAGTGTCTCATTTTCCTTCCACCTTTTCGTGGTCCCTTTGTGTTTCACCTTGAAATTAATTGAGAGGACAGTGAGGTGAAACTGCACCATTTCCTCTGGATGCTACCTCTGCTTTCCTTTTTTGTTGACTCTTAGACTGCCAAGATTTCAGACAGATATTTAAACAGTGAGGAAAAGATCACAGCTTGTTACAGAGGCCTTTGGTCAAACACAGATGCATCCCCCTCGATTTATTTATTTATTTATTTGCTCCTAAATGTATGAAACTATTGTTATGGTATAAAATTGCTAAAAGGGAGAAATTTTTTTTTAAGATGTTCATGAGGTGAGGGAGTATGGTTGACTCGGGGTGGATGATGGAGACAGCAGGTCTTGCACCTCACAAAAAGGTATGATATCATTAAAGAGCAAGGGACAGTGCTGAATGAAGTCCTCCAGAGAGATCAAGAAACCAAGGAGATGCTTGCAAGGCTGCTCACAGACCGGGCAGCAATCCTACACCTGCACGTGAGGGCACATGGGGGAATCAGCAAGAGGAGGTTAAAAATGCTCATCTCTTTACTTCAACGTCCTAGGCCTCTGCTGACACCATGTTGCTATTACCAGTTAAAAACAGACACACACAAAAAAACACCACAGGGTTCAACAAGTTCATTCAGGCAGGTACAAGGGAAACTACTGCAGCTGGCCAGTCCAGAAACAGTGAAAGCAAAAAAGCAAATGTATGAGTAAGCACCCTGGGGACCAAGAGAGAGTCTGATTTCAGTCAGACCAGGTGTGACTTCTAAACAAGAAATGCTCATCAAGGCATGAGGCAGGTTTCCTGGAAAGTTCCTTCACAGTCACACCATGCAAGGGGTGGGCAAGATGATTTGCAGACCACTACAGATAATCTCCCAACAAGACAGTAAGATCTGGATGGGACCATGACTTCACTCATACACATTTGCAGAGGGACGACCATGCATTAGGTGCTATGCTGGGGATGGGAGAAGGGGTGCACAGACCCTTAGACAAGTGATGACCATATCCTGTGCTGAATGAAGCTACAGGAGCCCCCGGGGAGTCAGGGGGATGGAGATGGAGAATAAACGCATTCTAGAAGAGCTAGGGACAGCTTCACAGAGGTGAGTTCTCTGCGCTGAATTTTGACCATATCACACAGGGTTCTTAGCTGCAAATAACAAAGTGTATTTGGCTATTTTTAGCAGCAAATAAATTTATCAGAGGAAAGCTTACAGATTTTCTGAGAGACTGTGCAGCTAGGAATAACACCCCAAATCACATCATGGAACTGCTCCAGTGGAGACACTGCTGCTACCACCACCTCCAGGCAGAGATCCAGTGCTTGGCCCCACAAGTTGATCGACTGCTTCCTCTGGAACTGGATGCCCCTGCCGTCTCCCCAGAAGCTCTCATTGCCAATTCTGAGTCTGGGGTCAGTGCGTTTGACTGGTGGAGTCTGGGTCTCATGCAAGAGTAAGTGGGAAAGCCCATTTTCTGAATTTGAGACATGGCAGAGTAGAGAATGCCTCAAGAACAGGAGGCATAGTTGAGGTTTCAGGACACGCAGAAAGAATGGCAAAGATTCACTTCTGGGGTCTAAAAACGGGCTCACATGTGGAAGCAAGGTGAAATGGTGCGTGCAGAGGCACTGGGAGTAAAAGCACGTGGCCTCGGCAGAGCTGAGAAGTCATTGCTCTCAACTTTCCGTTTCATCTTGGGAGAGGGATTCAGGAAGCAGCAGCCCCATTGTACATTATCAAGACAGGAGATTTTATTACTTTAGTTATTACTATTATTAGTACTCTTATCCTCAAATGACAGCTTCATCGTATCTTGGATGCTCTGCTCACACACAGCCATCACTTGCCAAAGCCTGTGCTCAAGCATTGGAAACTGACTCAAGAACAGCCACTGAGCCCTTCTGCCCCGTGCCAGGGCCCGACATACTTGGATCTATTAATGCCAAGACTTTTACAATTATTAAGGATATTCCCATATGCATCCTCCACTGAAGCTTGTCTGAAAGTATTTCTTATTAGAACATTTAAAAATCAATTGCATATAATCCCATGCCGTACGAGCACATGGGTTTTGTTAGCTAACACACCGGCCATAGTACGTGCATTATATAGCCACCTGCCATATAACACAGGCACAGAAACTTGCTCACTACAAATATTTTATCATCATAAGCAACTCTTTCTTTACAGTAGCTGTCAGAGTGGTTTATGCATTCACATTCACACATCTGTCTACCTGTCAATCAGGAAACAAGTAGAGGAGGCAAAATGAGACCTGTTCCAATTGGTCTGGCATTCCCACGCAAATGCAAAGCTGACTAGGACAGAATACTTTCAATACTTTAATGACCAGTAAGTGAAGAACTTCACACATTTTCAAACTTCCCTAGCAACTCTGCATAGACCCAGACAACACCTTAGGGATCCGTCTAGCTTATTAATTAGTCTTCACACTCTTGTCTGGTTTCTAACATTTTAGAGCCAGCTTGTAGAATCAGCTCAAGTTACAAAACCTGCTGCATCAATAAGTTATTTCCCATAACGCTAGAGGCGCAATTAAATCAGTCTTTATAGCTTCTTGAAGATTTCATATTCAGTTACCTGATGCACCAGAAATTTCTCACTTTACTCAGCCAGGCACTTCCATTCTGTATCACTGCAATGAACTTCTTTCTGAGCTTTGTCAAGCTCTCCATTTTAAGTGCCTTGTTCAGAAGAACTCCCAAATGTAACCAAACTGTTCTAGTTCAGTTTATGACTGAGAGCTACCTAAACACCCCCTCCCTCAGCTCTTCCTCTTCTACCTCTATTTTTCTTTCTTATTGCTTTGATCAACTTTTAATTGGCCCACCGGAGACAACTAGAAACCTAGGGAAGAGAGCTCATTGTCCTCTACCTCGGTGTCTAACGTTTGCTCTGTGATGTTCTGCAGCTCTTCTTTGATAGGTCTTTAAGGAGCAATCTCAGAGAAGCCCGTTTTTAATAGTTGACCAACTTGAATAAAACCAAGAAAGATGTGGGAATATATAAAGACAAATTATACTCCAACAGAATAGAAATATGATACAGCTCTGACAAATTGGTCCAAACTTTTGCAGAGAATTCTGCTGAGACCACACTTGGACAAGACTTTAGGACACAGTGTAGGGTCACTTAAAATAAAATGTTTTAAAATGGATCTATTGCTTATTTACCAGTGGACATGATTTCATATTTTAAAAGAAATATCATTTGTAATGAAACACCCTCTCCCCACACCCTACCCTAGAGTGAGTGATACCTACTTGTTCACAAATAGAGATAGCAAACTTTATAGGACAATTCGTGGTTTATAGGACACTTTCACAGAAATCATCTCATTTGATCCTTCCATTAGGTAAATAAGGTATTCTTCAGTCCATTTCAGTAACTAGGAAGCCAAACTCAGCATTTCCCCAAGATCACATATGTAATTAATGAGAGAGTTGAGCCTCTAATCTTATCTTATTACTTCTCACTATTTTCTTTTTAGTGGCCCTGATTGAGCACTGAGTACCTGAATGTGCCAGTCATTCCAGAAGAGTCCAAGGCCCACCTTGGGTCTGCAACCCTTGGCACCATCAAGGGCGAAGGGAACAATGCCAACTGCCCCATCACACCCGAAATAGTAAAGCACATATTTTCACTTCCATTACATTTTTAACCACCTTAGCCACAGAGGATGTTCAGCAAGAACACGCTTCTAACCAAGCTACACAATTTACAGAGGAAACACCCTGTGTATCGCTGCCCCAAGCCTTTCCCTTTCACCAGCTCTTCTTCCTCCATCTTCCCATCTAACACTCCGTTTCAGTTGCTTTTATTTTTAAGATTTATTTATTTTAGAGAGAGAGAACACATGTGCATGAGTGGGGAGGGAGCAGAGGCAGAGAATCTTGAGCAGACTCCTTGCTGAGTGCAGAGCCTGATGCGGAGCTCAATCCCAGGACCCTGAGATCATGACCTGAGAGTCAGACACTTAACCGACTGAGCCACCCAGAAGCCTAGTTGCCTTTATTTCACTAAGGTTTTCTGAATTTCCTACTTATTATTTGTCCAGTGATTATTCTGTCCATTCCATTCTACACAATGAGAAAGCCACAAAAACTTTCACCTAGTTTAAAAGCAATTAAAGCTAAAGTCTACCATGACCCCAGAGAAAGATTTAAATCGCCACTCACCACCCATCCTGTGCTGGCAGCTTTCTCCATACACAGTACAGTATATTCAAGAATAAATGCTCCCATCCTTGCCTAATTTCTGACTTAAGCCTTAACACAGAGTCTCTAAAGCAACCTAAAATTACTTATATTATTTCTGGCCTCTGAAACCAGTGCTCCCTGCCTTAGGTTCCTATGCAAATTCTGAATAAAACCGTGTTGGCCCTCATAAAACTTAACATGTTTATTAATCTTTGAGAGAGAAAGAGAGTGCACACATGGGGGGACAGAGGGAGAGATTCCTCAAGCAGACTCCCCACTGAATGTGGAGCCCCATGAAGGGCTCGATCCAACAAACCCATAAGATCAAGCCCTTAGCTGAAACCAAGAGTCAGACACAACTGACTGAGCCACCCTGGCACCCCGAGACTTACATTTGAAATGGAACTCATGATAAAGACAATTCTCTGTGAATTGTCTGGGTCTACACTGTGCCTAATATCATGTTATATTTATAAGGCACCAAATAGTTATTAAGTTGAACCATAATTATGGAAAGAATCAGGTATAGACGTTCTGATAAAATGCTTATTTCAATCACGGCTTCAAGAGAAATATCCGATAACTTCTAAAGAAAATAAAGAAAACAGATAGTAATATCTAAACTACAGCTAGGTAGCTTCAAATGTTGCAATACTCTCACTACCCAGCTGTTTCATTTCCACTTAAAAGCAGTTTCCACACAAATGAGATAAATAGCTATGAAACTCAGTGGGCTGGTTAGCCATCTTAAAATAATTTTAAACAGGTTTTTCTACATTTCTTTCAAAAATTAAGTGTGTTCTTTAGTTTCAACCACTTTTTTTTTTCATTTTTGGTCAATGAATCTACCTAACACCATTATTTTTTAGTTAAATAAACCAGAATTTCTGTTTTGGACTAGTTTTCAGGTGGGCCAATAGCTGTCTCCAGTGTTTCACATTTTCCCATTGTTATCAAAATTGCCACATATGTTATGTCCTTATGTGGTTCAAACACCAAATGACCTCATGGGTTACTTCCCCCCCCCAGATTATTTATTTATTTATTTATTTATTTATTTATTTATTTATCAGAGAGAGAAAGACAGAATGCGCACACAAGCAGGGGAAGCGGCAGAGGGAGAGGGAGAAGCAGACTCCTCGCTGAGCAGGGATCCTGATGCGGGGCTCAATCCCAAGACCCTGGGATCATGACCTGAGCCGAAGGCAGACACTTTACCTGAGCCACCCAGGCAATACCCGGGCACCCCTCATGGGTTAGTTCTATCATTTCCAAATTTTTTATGAAGAAGCTGGGGCTTGTGGCACCTAAGTGGCCTCATAGAGGACTTTACAAAGGGCACTACAGAAGATGGTGACTGGATGTAGAGTGATTAGGTAAGCAGGGCAAATAAGCATGCCAGGTGCAGAAAACAGCCAAGCCTGAGTGGAAGTACACAGCTAGTGAGGACCATCTGCCCCAGGATCTTTAATCTGTGTGGACATTCCCCCTTGTTACCACCCTATAGCTCATTCCCTGAAAGATAGAAGGACCACCTTGCCTCTCGTGAAATGTAATGGGCTTGTGATATTTTATAAAGGAAATATAAAAAAAATACTCCTTTATTCTACAATACTTTTTTCCCACTGACTCCTACCTAAGTTTCAAAATTACCCCATCATACACAGATTCAATACACACCAAGTTTATATACTGTTTCTTGACACCGACACTGTGTAACTTTGCGGAGACTCACCTACAAAATGCAGATAATGACACCTACCCCATGTGGTTTTTGTAATGACTAAACAAAACAATCTGTGAAAGGCCCAGTGTTTGCACAAGGAAGTATTGTTTGGGTCTCATCACAATGAATTTGGCTATATTTAGCGAGTGTCTCCAATCCAGCCTAAAAAAGGAGCAGGCGACCAGCTACTGCAGAGTTTATGCAATAACTTTCAATAATCAGGAACTAGGAATTTAAATTCTACCAGCTGTTTTAAAAAGTTGTAAGATGTTTTCTGTTTCCCTCCAGAATCATGCTGATGCCCAAAAAACACGTTAAAAAATATGTACAGACAACTGTGTTGAAGTAAATGGCTTAACTTTTTAATACTTCCCTCCTGGTGCATCAGCTAAGCCATTAGCACCAAGGGCAAATCTGGACTTCTTCCTAGGATCCCATCTGCTCCCAGAGGCTTATTTTAAGCAATAATCATCTTATTCTAAGAGGGGAGATGTTCCTATCACATTAAACTGAGAGGTTTGGTGTCCCAGTTATTTTTCATAGGGACTTAACAGCTCAAATAATTTCAACCTAAATGTTGGGAGTTGAGGGGAATAGAAACAATCTGGTATTAGATATTAGTCCAAGCAAACCTAAGTTAGGAGGTACTGGTGCTCTTGAAAAGGAAATACACAAAGGATCAGAAAAAGGGCCAGATGAGAAGTTGAGTCCAGCAAGCCACCAGCAAGTCAAGAGTCAGGAAGTGGCAGGAGGGAGACCAGCCACAGCAGCAGAACATGGCAGATGAAGCACTTGCTGGCACAAGGTTCTACCATCAAAGACAAGTAGGGCCTGAAGTTAACATTTGAAACATCTGCCCAGTGCTGGAATTGGGAGGCCACAATTCTTAGCTGGGCCAGAATAACCAGCTATCAAATACAAAGGAGAATTTTCAGTTTTCATCTCTCTAATCTTTGTTATCTGACAACACTAACCAAAGAATTACAAACACCTGTCTTTTGCCTATAGGACACTGAGGTCCTCATGCTAACTCCTGGCCTTTCTTTGACAGCTCTTTTAGCTGGGTCTATCAGCTTCTAAACATTACTGTTTCCTTCCTACTCTCTCTAAATGATCTCATTTCTTCATGCTTTATCCACCACCTACGGACAGATGCCCTGCAGATTAGTATCCCTCCTAGATCTCCTTTCTGAATGCCCCATTTGCCAAGTGTTTAAAGGCCACCATGTGGACATTTCATCACCTCCAGCCCATTCATACCTCCCCCAGAATCAGTCATTCTCTCTCACCCTGTCTCTTTCCCTTCCTCTCTCTCCCTGCTTCCTTTCCCAACTGCCCATACACACATATGCACATACACACTTATGCATACGTACACAAGCAATTTTGTATAAAATGGTGTTTCTTCAACCTTAATGTGCATATGAATCACCTGGGCGTCTTGCTACAGTTCTGATTCTGATGTAGTCTGGGGTGGGACCCCAGATACTTCATCTCTAACAACTCACAGGTGTCATTGATTCTGCTGGCCCCTGGACCATTCTTAAAGTTGCAGTGGTAACCAGGAACTAGGTCACCTAAGTTAGACTTGCACCTCTGCCATTACCTCCCTTCAGAACCTGAGTTATTCCACTCAGTGTCTTTATCTGTAAATGAGACAAGACTACACAATTCATGAGGCTTTTATCCAGTTCTTAAAGCATGAATCAAGAGCTGAAATCTATTAACTGTAGCTAACAAAATGTACCCCATTTCTGTGCAGTGAGCCCTATGAAAAACTAACCAGGATTTAGTAGCAATGCTAAACCAAACTAGGATTTAGTAACAACAGTAAAGTGTTCAGAACGCTATCTGCAATAGATATTGGTCCAGAAAACACATTCTTTAAGGCATTGAGCCAGGGGCAAAATTGGCACTGGTAAAACACAGTGTTATTTTGTGAAATAATAACAGTTTGAAATGACTTCTTTTCTCAGTGGGTCTGTAAATCAAATGAGAGCCATCAGAAATACACTTAGAGAATAATCACTAAATAAATAGTACTAAAACAAAACCTAAGGATAAGAGTATTCCAGGTCTAATGGTTATTTTTACGGCCTAATAAGCAAGGTGTTTAGAGCTGTTCTGTACGTTTCCCCAGGGGCACATGACATGCAAGTCCCATACTGGTTTTTATTTTCCTACTGCAGTGGTGGAGTATAGAAGAAACAAGACAAGGCTTGGAACACTAAGATTTGGGTTCTAGTATAAATTCTGTCTTTTACAGGCTAGATAATCTTGGTCATATGATACGAGCCTCTGTTTCTTCACTGGTGAAATGCAGATGGTAATAACGCATGTGTCAGTATATTGCTTTGGGGATCAAATTAGCTAATGGGAACAAAAGCTTAACAAAAATTATACTACACTGTGGAATATCAGTGGAGAGTGTAAGGAGAAGGGGAGGAGAGGGAGAGGAACAGTGGCAATTATTTTGGATAAATGCGTTGACAATGTAACACTTCCTATCACTTGTTTTCTAAAATACCTTCAAATTACCTCGTTGTGCACCAAGAAAAAAAAAAAAGCCTTTAGAGGACCACCACAATTTTGCCTCTGCCTGCATTTCTAGCCCACTTTCTAATACAGCATGTTGGCTTTCCACCGACAAGTGATAGGGTCTCCATATTGGGGGAGTGAGTGGATTACTAAATATTTAAGAGGGAAATGTAACTACCATTTGGAATTGCCTACCATGTGTGAGGTGCTATGTATTAGTTACTTAATTTTTACAATCACCCTGTTGAGCATGTAAAGCCTGTTATACTTGATAGTCCCTTCTGATTGTCTTGGTCCTACCAGCCAAAAGGTCGAGGGACAGAGTCTGCTCTGGAAGACTGTTCATACTGCAGTTTTTCCACACAGGATTAATCAAACTTCTCAAAGATTAGAAGTGGAATCTATTTTCTTTTCATTATGCACCAGTGAAAATGATACTTCTGCCATGCCTCTCTGTCATTTGTTGATACAATATTTTCCAAAGAATAAAAGTAGTAAAAATTTTGTGTGTGCCCATTGCACATCTAGTCATATTTACTATGACACATAGAATATCATGTGTTAGATTACTACAGTGCAATAATAGATGGACAACTACTGTGTAGGCACTGGCTATACAAGAGGAGCAGTAGAAAAATTGGTTCTAATGTTTCCATTCCAGTTTACAGGGTGACATGTATACAATTATCTCATTTTAATTCACTGAATCCTCCCCGCCACCCTCTAAGGTAATCTTATCCCCACTGACCAGTTGAGAAAACCAAGACTAAGAGGGATCAAGTGTATTCCCCAAGGTCACGTGGCCTATAGACACAGGGGATCACTTCTAAATACTCATCTTCTAAGTCCAAATCCCTGTTCCTTTTATGAGCCTACTTATTTTTCTAACAAGCAAATATACAGTCAGGCACAGCTCTCCTCACCAAGCCCCCGCAGGAGCTCTAGACTTTCTGGGAGAATCATTTTGTGCAGACCAAGACTCAATGCCTGGTTCCTCTACTTTCAGAATAACATGTGGCCTTGGAATTCATTTTTCCCTTGGACCCAGAAATTTAACAATAGTTAAATACCATCATAAGAGAAGATAATAAATTTGACATTTGTGGAGACTTCTCATGTTTTAAATCTTCTCTGGGATAGCTAAGTCACTACCAAAGGTAGCAATGTGGTGAAAAAGATGATAGTTACTTCTCTGTCTTCCTGTTTTTGTCAGGCACAAAGGAGAAGAACTCAGGGCAGGGAATGGGAACAACACATTGGAGACAGATATTAGAAACTTCTTAACTCTTAAGCCAAGGTCTTTACTTACATGCTCATTTATGCCACTGATTTATAGATTCAAGGCTGCAAGGGAACATGAAAAATCGTCCCTTGTCAAGAAATACTTAAATAAACCATTTTCACTAAAAGGCAGTAGAGTATAGAGGTTAAGAATATGAACATGGAAGTAGGTCACTTCCCAGTATCAAATCCCAACTCTGTCACCTAATAGCTGTCTGACCTTGGGAAAGTTTCCTAACTACCCTAAACCTCAGTTTTCCTCTGAAAAATAGGATGGAATATAATAATACCTAGCTCATAGATTTTCTTGAAGAGTAAATGAAACATTATGTTTAAGGTAGTTGGAAGACTGCTTGATAAATAGTAAACACTTTAGAAGTACAATTATTATTGCAACTCTCTTGCTCAAAAAGCATGCTTCTGTATGGCAACAGGCTAGGTCCAAACCACTCAACTTGACCTTCTGACCTTCTGAGATCCTACACTATGCCTTGAGTTTCATTTCTTACTATCTATTCAATTGTATTTCAGTAGTATTACCCAACCACTAAGCTCTTACTATGGGCTAAGTGCAGTTTTAGGTGTTGGAGGTATAAAGAACAGGCAACACATGATCCTTGGACTCACAAAACTCAGTTCCTCTGATTCAGCCAGCCCTGTCTCCCCACTATCCCTTGAAATGTCACATTCATCTTGACCTTTATCCAAAACATCCCCCTATCTGAAATACTTGAATAACAGGACTCTCCCTTCCACCTAATCAAATCTTACTTTCCTGTCAAAGTGTCCTCTTACATGAAGCTTTCTCAGACAGTTCAACTCCAGGTTGCTCCCCTCTGAATTCCTACATCACAGCATTTAATTAGCTACTGTCTTCTATTCTTAGGAGAATATTTTACCCACACTGTAGCAGATTATGGCATTAGTGGTCAGAAAACCTTGAGTGGAAAATCTAGCACTGCTGCTTCATAAGTACATGGCCCCAGATTTTTTTTTTAACCTCTACAAGCCTCAGTTTCCTTATCTGTAATGGGAATAACTAGGACTTACTTCACGGTGTTATTATGACAGGTAAAGAAAGCACATACTAAGACTTCTGAGATATAGAAGGCACTAAATAAATGGTCATCTCTCTTTCCTTTTCTTCACTCCCATTGATCTTGTCTTCCCATCTAATGGCTACGTCCTCTGACTTGGTCAACTACGGCTCTAACACCACATATGCAAGGTTGAACATATATTAAGAACTCAAGAAGGGGCGCCTGGATAGCTCAATCGGTTAAACACTGGCTCTTCATTTCAGCTCAGGTCATGATCTCAGGGTCATGAGATCCAGCCGCACATCAGACTCCATGTTCAATATAGTCTGCTTGAGATAATTCCTCTCCCTCTGTCCCTAACCCAACTCTCTCTCTCTCTCAAATAAATAAACAAAATCTTTTAAGAAAAAAAAAACTTAAGAAATAAAGGGGAAGAGAAATTGATCCTATTACCTAGAACTGACAGAGAACATTCATTCATGTCCTGCCTTGACACCATTTTCTTATTTAAAAGCACTTCCTATAAAACGCTCTCAATATGACAAAATGGCATACACCAAGCACTAGTTTTCCAGTTTTCCACACATACATGTCCATAATAGCTATCATGTGTTGAGAAGCTAATTTTTGCTAAGGTTGTTTACATAAATGACCTCCTTTAATGCGTGCTGCAACCCTGTGAGATGACAATTATTATTTCCATTTTACAGATGAGAAAACGAGCTCCAGGAAGTAAAATAATGGATTCAAGGTGACCCAGCTAAAAAGTGACAGCACAAGAATTCAAATACAGATCTGACTATGAAGCCATGATAACACTAAACATTTATATTACATCAAATCTAGGATGTACTTTTTTAAAATATTTTTACACCTCTGAAATCAGGATGAGTCTGATCCCTAGTTGATATTTTTATTAAGTTACAATCATTAGCATTTTTCTATCTTTGTGGCTCAATAAATATGATGCATTTCTCAGTCAATGGTGTCTTTGATTCAACAAATAAGTTAAAGATTTTATTTATTTATTTGAGAGAGAGAGTGCAAGAGAAAGAGAGAGAGTGCACGCATGTGCATGCACAATTGAGAGGAGAGGCAGAGGGAGAGAGAGAGAAGTTAACTCCCCGCTGAGCAGGGAGCCCAATGTCAGACTCGATCCCAGGACCCTGGGATCATGACCTGAGCCAAAAGCAGACGCTTAACTGACTGAGCCACCCAGGTGTCCCAGAGTCAAAAAATATGTTAACAGTACTTTTTATGCAGCAGGCATCATTCTAAACACTGTACAGCCATTAACTCATCCAGTTCCCACAACAAACTTAGGACATAGTCCATTATTATCATTTTTGCTCTATAGATAAGACCAAGGCATAAGACTGTTTGTATCTTGTCCTCTTCTCCCTCCAACTGAATAGCTATAGCATACTGCAGTTAGTACTTGAAACCCAGTCATGGTCCAGCCTCTGTGATCATAACCACTATATTGTATTCATTAATGCTATACTCTGTACTGTTATGAGACTTCAGCTTGCTCCACACTGCTTTTCTGTCCAAAGTGGTCTTCAAGAATCATTCATAGGTTTTTAACAAGACTGCAGAGCTCTTCTTCAGTTCTCCAGAATTCCACAGTACCTAGCACAGTGTCTTATTAGCTCACAGGCAAATGCAGAATATGCATTTATTGAGTCTAATTTTAACACAAATATCAAAAATAAAATTTTTACAAACTGAACAGCCTTTTTGCTTTCCTTAGGTTAAGGTTTACCATGAGATTCATTTTATTCAGTTGCTCTCAATGGGGCAATTTTCTTTCCTCCCAAGGGACATTTGTTGGTGTATAGAGAGCCTTTTCACAATTGCAGTTGGGGATGCTACTGGCATCTAGTGAAAGGAAACCCTGGATTCACTGAATAGTTATGGAGCACCTTCTCAAGCCACACTTTTCTCATCTAGAAATTTGGAAATTCATAGTATCAAAAAATTTTTTTAGCCAAAAGTACTCCCAACCAGTACATGAATTCCCTTTTCAGCAACCACATCAGGCAGCCTTAAGCCTCTATGTGAACACCTCACCTCCAGGGGCCAAAATTGTATAGACTCTGGGGAAGCCCATCTGTTTCTAGAACTGTTTATTACTATTTCTAGTGGACATAACTATGATTCTGCTTAACATCAAATGAACTGGGCTCTACTACTGTGGCTGAAAATAGCACTATTAAAAAAATTGCCCATGACATTTTCAAAATGACTGTTCTTTAACATGTAGTCTCAGTCCACTAACTAAACCCTTTTTTCATCTTAAATGCAATTTTCCAGACAGAATATTCCTGACTAATGGTTCTTAGATAATCCTCAGAAATGTCAGTACCCTTCACTAATTCAGATTATCAGAGAAAAGCCAATCTCAAATAAGGACATTTCAAAATTATGACATAGCTGTAAAATTGCCCCTGTATTACTTCTAAATGCTGCTTTCATTCATCCATGCAATAAGGCCTTTTGTATTCCCATGCTGGACTTCAGAAATACAAAGATGGAATAGGACAAAACCCTCTGCTTAAGAAATCCACAGTCAGGGGCGCCTGGGTGGCACAGCGGTTAAGCGTCTGCCTTCAGCTCAGGGCGTGATCCCGGCGTTATGGGATCGAGCCCCACATCAGGCTCCTCCGCTAGGAGCCTGCTTCTTCCTCTCCCACTCCCCCTGCTTGTGTTCCCTCTCTGTCTGGCTTTCTCTATCTCTGTCAAATAAATAAATAAAATCTTTAAAAAAAAAAAAAAGAAATCCGCAGTCAGAGGAGGCAAATAATACTGCATCATGACTGCAACCAAGGAAAGCGTTGATGAGGAAGTCACCAATTCTATGTGGGGGACTCAGGGAGAATTTACAGAACAGTTGCCTGAGCTAAGATATAGAAGATCTGTAGCAGTTCCCAGGCAAAACAAGGGAAGAGCATCTGCAAACATACCAAGTCTGAAAGAAGGAAGAACATTCTGGGAACTATACATAATCCACCAGGCTGGCACTCAAGACTTGTGTACAGGATGAGCAAAGCCAAGACAAAAGATTTTGTGGAAGCTCTTATGTACCTTGCTAGAGAATTTGGACTTTATCTTGTGGGCCCAAGAGCCACCAAAGGGAAGAGAACAGGTCAGAATGGACTCTAGAAAAGATCACTGGCAAAAGTGAGAACAGATTGGAACTAAGAGAGACTGGCATGCTAGGGTTATGGTGATTTATCTAGACATCTGGGAAAGGAACTGTCCTTCCTACTACAATGTTTGCCTAGCTTAATGAAGACTTAGAGCACATCAATTGCTATCATTGTATTAAGTCATAAAAGGCCATGGAGAACAACTTCTGATTTTATGGAGGAGCCAACTAAGCCCAAGGAAGGAAAGCAGTGTGCTTAAGTGCCACAGTAGTTAGGGAAGACATAGGATGAGCACTCAGGACTCTAAACATCCAGCCCTTTCTGCTTTTTCTACTGCTAGGAGATTGCTTTTATTTGTTTGTGAAGGGCTGTTTTTATCTTGAGAGCAATTAAATGCCTCTTTCTCCTTCTCCTTTTTTTCTCCCATCATTCACCTGATGTTCTATTTACCCAATTAACTTTTACTGTCTATGAAGAAAGCCTTTTCAAAGCTAAAGTAAATTTCAGCCTAGCCCTTGTCAGCCTGCTGGCTGATTCCTAATTAACTGAGATGAATTGAATGGAGGTTTATTGTTATTGAGCTTCTTAAACCCTCTGCTTATATTGGATTTGGAAGCACTTGACAAGAAGAATGTGTGTCTTATATTCCTCAAATATGGACTTGATGATGGACACATGACAGAGCAAGGGAGTCATCACAGGTCTGTAGGACCCCAACCTGCCCGGGGTTTCCCAAATCCCTTACTAACTACTGTATTGATGCAGGGGGAATGCTCCAGGAAATGGCATTGATGGAGAAGGGTCTGAGCCCAAACCTTACATTGGTGACATCCTTGTGTCTCCAAATTGAATAGCTTTGAGAACCTCAGTGTTAAGATAGAACAGGATTATTTTTGCAAGTTTATCATCATTGTAATTCTCATTCCACAATAATAGGGGTGGTTATGATTCTGTGGAAACTAGAAGTAATGAGTACTCACAATCTCATATGCTTTTTCATCAGTTGTTTGAAGAATAATGACCAAAGTTTTTCCATATTTGATTGAAACCATAAATCTACAGAGCCAAAAGTTCAGTGAATATTAAATACAAAAAACAAGAATAAAGGCACATCATAATCAAATTGCTCAGAACCAATGATAAAAATCTTAAAAGCAGCCAGAGAAAAAACTACAAGCTACATGTAAACAGTAATAAACACAAGAATGACAGCAGACTTCTGGTTAGAAACACAAGTGAGAAAATAGTGAAGTAACATTTTTAAAAGACAATAGGAAAATAACTGTCAATTAGACTTCTGTACCCAGAAAAATAACCTTTGCAAGTGAAGGTGAAATTAAGATTTCAGACATACAAAATCTAAAAGAATTCAACACCAGCAGATCAGCAATACAGGAAATGTTACAGGAAGTCCTTCAGGCAGAAGGAAGATAGTACAAGAGGAAAATACAAATCTACCTACGTAGATAGGAATAAAGATATGACCATATCTGGAAGAACACCAGATATGGTCATATCTTTACAATTATAATTGACTATTTAAAACCAGGAATCAACAAATTATAGCCCACAGACTATTTTGTGGATGGATTTTGTATCCCCCCAAAATTCACATGTTGAAATCCTAGTGCCCAAAACTGAGGGTATTAGGAGGTGGAGTCTTCGGGCATGATTAGGTCTTGAGAGTGGAGCCCTCATAAAGGAAATGAGTGCCATATCAAAGAGGCTCCAGAAAGATCTCTTGCTCCTTCTGCCATGTGAGGATACAACGAGAAGCCTGCAAACTGGAAGAAGGCCATCATCGGACCATGCTGGCATCCTAATCTCAGACTTTGAACCTCCAAAAGTGAAAAACATATTTCTGTTGCTTATAAGCTATGCAGTCTGTGATATTTTGTGATAGTTGTCAAACAGACTAAGACCAAATCCTTCTTGTTGTTTTTTAAATAAACTACTACTAGAAAACAGTCATTCTCGTTCATTTATATATCACCTATGGCTACTTTGAACTAGAGTGAATTGTTGCAACAGAGACCATATGGTACACAACGCCTAAAATATTGACTATGTCGTTCTGTATAGAAAAAGTTTGCCAACCTCTGGTTTAAACAAAAATAGTAGCAATGTATTATGGTGTTTATAACATATTAAAGCAAAATGTGTGATAAAATAACACAAAGTTCAGGAGGGAAGAAACGAGAATATACTGCTGAGATTCTTCACTATATGCACAATGATGTAATATTTCTTGAAAGGTGTAATAAAAATGTATGCTATAAATCTTTAAGCCACCACTAAATAAAACAAAGTTTTATTTAGACATAAAAGCCAACAAAAGACATAAAATAGAATCATATTCAATTAATCCAAAAGATGACAGGAAAAGTAGAAAAAGAGAAAGAAAAAATAAAGCAAAGAAAAAGAAGGTAGATTTTTACCTAATCTATCAATACTTATATTAAATGTAAATGGTCTAAGTACCTCAATTAAAAGGCAGATATGGTCAGATTGAATAAAAAAACAAGGTCAAACTATATGCTGCCAAAAGGAACAGACTTTAAACATAAAGACATTAATAGACTAAAAATAAAGGAATGGCAAATAATATACCATGCTAACACTATCAAAGGAAAGCTGAAGCAGCTACATTTTTTTTCAAACAAAGGACTGTTCAGAATAAAGAATACTATCAAGGATAAAGAAAGTTACTTGATAATGATAAACAGGTTAATTCATGAAAAGGATATAACAACCCTACACAGTTATGCATGCAAAAACAAATAAATGAAGCAAAATATATGAAGCAAAACCTAATAGAACTGAAAGGAGAAATAAATCCACAATTATAGTCAGAAATTTAGGGTAATGCGATTAAAACTATAATGAGCACCACTTCCCACCTATTAGCATGCTAAATTATAAAGCTCATCCTAAGAGTTGGCAAGGATATGGTAGGCTAGAACTGTCATACACCACTGGTGGGATAAAATGGTGCAACTATTTTAGAAAAATAGTTTGGTAGCTTCTCAAAAAGTTAAACATGACCTACCATATGACCCATACTTCCACTCCTAGGTATTTATGCAGGAGAAATGAAAGCATATATTCATGCAAGGCTTATACACAAATGGTCACAGCATCTTTATTTGCAATAGCCAAAAACTGGAAACAACCCAAATGTCCATTAATATGTGAATGGATACACAAATGATATATATGACAATAGGATACAAATCAATAATGAAAAAGAATAAACTATTGATACATGCTAAAATATGGATGAATCTCAAAAATAATTATGCTAAGTGAAAGATTAAAAAAAAGACTATGTACTATATGATTTCATTTATATAGAATTCTATTAAATGAAAACTAATCTTAAAGGAACGGAAAGTAGATCAGTCATTGCCAAGGGATGGAGGTGGAGGATGGCAGGGAAAAACTAGTGAGAGGAATTACAAAGATGCATGAGGACACTTCTAGGAGTTAAGTTTTTATTAACTTGATTGTTGGTGATGGCTTCACGGGTACATGGTTAGGTCAAAACTTACCAAATGGTATACTTTACATGTAGTTTATCGTACATCAATTATGTAAAGCTATTTTTAAAAATGTAAGGAGAGAATCACTGGTCCAAATCAAGGTCAGCCTAAGGTGGCTGGAGGGCCCTCAATGCATAACTGCTTTGTCTGCAGAGAGGTATAGACCGAATAGCTCCAGAGTGCTCCTGGCCCCTCCCACTGTCCCCTTCCAGTACCTGAGAGAATATTCATTCTAAACCCCACTTTGAAGCATGAGAGACTATGGACTCTGAGAAATAAACTGAGGGCTTCAGAGGGGAGGGGAGTGGGGGAATGGGGTAGGCTGGTGATGGGTGGTAGGGAGGGCACGTATTGCATGGTGCACTGGGTGTTATACGCAACTAATGAAACATTGCACTTTACATCAAAAACCAGGGATGTACTGTATGGTGACTAACATACTATAATAAAAAAATGTTTTAAAAAAAAACAGGAAAAAAAGCAGTACCCTGAAACCAAATGAGGAAAGTATTTCAAGAACTACACTTTTATTTTTTCTTTTTTGGTCCAAAGGAAAGCAAAAGTCACACTCCAATTCTTGATAAAACAAGCAAACAAAACAACACACACCCAAACAAAAACAATCTCTTAAAATTTGTTATTTTGGCCTTCCTTCTTATGATCAACTCTATGAACTAAGGATATTGAGCATGATTTTGTGTACATTTCTAATGCTTCCTTTAAATTTGGGGCTGTATCACTTACTTAGTTTGAAAAACCAATGTCCAATGTAATTAAACTATAAAGTGCAAAATAAATAAATAAATAAACCCCGCTTTGTTTCCTGTGAAATCACATAGAGCTGCTGTTCCCTCTCATCTCAAGGGTATGGTAAGAGGAAGTACTCTTTACCTACCAACATCTTTTCAGAATAACTCTCTGCTAGCACCAAACACTGACAGACACCAGAAGAGATATCCACAGCTTTGAACGATTGCCAACGTCTAATTGGTACTGTTAGATTATACAAAGGTTTTTTTCTCCATGAAATAATTTAGGAAGTATCCACGCTGGAAAATAAATATTTTTTTAAAAAGTACTGACAGTATAATCCGTCATCATTTTTTTTTAACCAATGTACTTCACAGCACAAAGAGCAACAGTGTATAAATTGAGGAATTAGGGTAAGATTATAGATGTGTTGCTCTAACGTAATACCTTATCTGTGCTCCCCTCTATGTGAAATCTGAAATATTCTTTCCATCAATAAATATTGCACTACCCACATTCTATACTAGCTACACATGGGAGGCGATGCATGATGCACCCTCCAAGTAATGAATCAATTGTCCAAATCCACTTGTACATTAGTCAGAGGAAGACCAGACCAAGCTGCCAAACTAGAAATTGAGAAAATGATCACTCAAGGAATTCAGAATTCTACTGAGTACAAAGAAAGTCACCACTTGGCCTTGATTGTCCACAAATTGACTTTTAAAACTGATAGCACTTAGATTTTGATGTGAGACATATTAATCTCAAATATATCCCACATGCTTTAAAATACAGAAATCTATCTAAGGGATAACAAGATGGTAATAGTCTATTTGGATAGTGACCTTGTTGTGGTGGTAGGAGAGATGAAGAAAAACTTGACTGATGTCTGTGGAGTAAAAGAAAGGGGGATCCCACAGCTTCTATGGACCCTCCCTGGTATATGGAATATAAGATAGAAAGAGGATTTTCTTTGGCTGAACTGATAGGTACAAAATCTATCCACAGGCTTATCTTTCTTAAAATCTGAAAAGGGCAAATTCTGTATTATCACTATATAATGTATTCAATCACATTTCCATTTCTGAGAGCAGATGAAAAGTGGGATGCCTGGGATTCTAAATTAATTCCTTTTATTCCTTTTCAAGACACAGCTTCTGTGCTGTAGAAGGGTATTGCTGCTCCCTTCTCATTTCTTATTTATAAGTCAACTCCCTGTCCTAATCATCTGCAGCTCTTCCCCACAGCTAAATGGTTTCAAAGAAACTGAAGTTTGGCATCTTCTGCAAAGTGCCTACTGCTTTACTCCTTAAATACTCATATTTACTTTAGAGTTAAATAAAAAGTAAAGTTAGTATGTCCAAGGATAACTCCATATACCTCCTGCTAGATCTGATTCTAATTGGTAATCCAATATAATAATTGAAATAGTCAGAACTCTTTGATTGCAAGAGATAGCAATCCAACCCAGGGTTTTTTCTACAAGCATGTAAATATAGCCATAAACAATTTCAGGCTTATAGCCTTCCAAGCTAAAGGCCAGAAAGCAATTTTTATTGCATACCTGCAATTTGGGATGCTCAAAAAGGACTCTGATTTCTATACCCCAAGATGGAGGTGTTAGGATTTTCAGCCTCCACTAAAATGATGTAACTTGGCTGAGGAGGGAGAAATTTTTAAAAAGGAAGAGTAAGAAGGAGAAGGAGGGAAAAGAAGAGATTGGGAAGATGAAAGAGGTTAGAACACACAAAACCACCTGGTGAATAGTTGGAAATTGGGAAACCATTTTACTACATCCATCCACCTTATACTTTAGTTTTGCTTATTCATCTTACAGACCTTTTAATCGCCATGAAAGGTAACACTGCTATGTGAGAATGTGACCATAAGCAATGGGAGGTGTCTTAACTGCATGGTCCAAAGGAATAGAATTAAACTATTGCAGTTTTATCTGAACTACAGATTAGAATTTCTCCCTTAAAAGAAAAACTTAAAAAAAATTTTAAATACCAAGAATTACAACATAAGTAACAGGTAGAATTTGTGTTTCAAATACAATAACCCTACATAAAACTTTGTGCTTGCTCACTAATTCTTAACTGTTAGAAATCTGAGGCTTCTGTCTTCTTTCACCTTAAAATGTCAAAGAATAAAACAGCTTCTCTCATATTGGCCTGTAAGCCTCAGAACTTAGAGGTCTGAACAATTTTCCAAAATGTGCTTTCACCTACGGTACAATTCTATGAAATGTTTTCAAAGTGGTAGATTTGGACTTTGTCCTCTATCTGTGTTAGTCATGGGAGGATGCCATCAGAGGATGAGAGGGAGATGTGCTTTGTATTTGAAAATTTCACAAGGAACCTCAACTGAGCAAACATCACCTTTTGTAGTACAGTCTTCTACTGAGTCCTTCATCCTCTTATCCAGAGTGAGACCTCTCTTCCCGTGATGCTGCTCACCTCACCACAGAAACTGAAACAAAATGATGCGCCTCTGTCTGAAGACACCTCAGACACCTTATTAACTTTCACAAAGACCTACCTTCATGACACTTGTTATTTCTTCCAGCACAAATTTCGTAGTAAGATTTATTCTTTATGTAAAAATAATATGCTTCCTATAGAAAGCTGAAAATATAAAGAAAATCTTTTCAAGAGATCACACCAATTTTTTCATTTGGCATTATATCATAAGCATTTTTTATGCAACTAAATCTGAAAACATGGTTATATTGGCTGTAAACGACCATTCAGTCATATTAATGCACCATAATTTACTTAATTACTAGTATGTGTTTTCATGTATTTTTCTATTAATAAATAACACTATAAAAAACATCCATAAATCTTTTTCTACATAATTATTACTTTGAAATTAATCCACAGAAATGGAATGACAGAACCCAAGGAGGTAAATCATTTTAAAGCTCTTTTGTTGTTGTTGTTGTTGTTTTAGGTAGTAATTCCTTTTTTTTTTAAATGTTTTTTTATTATATTATGTTAGTCACCATACAGTACATCCCTGGTTTCTGATGTAAAGTTCGATGATTCGTTAGTTGGTATAACACCCAGTGCACCATGCAATACGTGCCCTCCTTACTACCCATCACCAGCCTATCCCACCCCCCACCCCCCTCCCCTCTGAAGCCCTCAGGTTGTTTCTCAAAGTCCATAGTCTCTCATACTTCATCCCCCTTCTGATTAACCCCCCTTTCTTTATCCCTTTCTTCCCCTACCGATCTTCCTACTTCTTATGTTCCATAGATGAGAGAAATCATATGATAATTGTCTTTCTCTGCTTGACTTATTTCACTTAGCATTATCTCCTCCAGTGCCGTCCATGTTGCAGCAAATGTTGAGAATTGGATCTGATAGCTGAGTAATATTCCATTATATATAGGGACCACAGCTTCTTAATCCAGTCATCTGTTGAAGGGCATCTCAGCTCCTTCCATGATTTAGCTATTGTGGACATTGCTGCTATGAACATTGGGGTGCATATGACCCTTCTCTTCACTACGTCTGTATCTTTGGGGTAAATTGCCAGTAGTGCAATGGCTGGATCATAGGTAGTGCTTTTTAACTTTTTAAGGGACCTCCACACTGTTTTCCAGAGTGGCTGCACCAACCTGCATTCCCACCAACAATGTAGGAGGGATCCCCTTGCTCCACATCCTCTCCAGCAATTGCTGTTCCCTGCCTTGTTAATTTTTGCCATTCTAACTGGCGTAAGGTGGTATCTCAATGCAGTTTTGATTTGAATTTCCCTGATGGCTAATGATTTTGAACATTTTTTCATGTGTCTGTTAGCCATTTGTATGTCATCATTGGAAAAGTGTCTGTTCATATCTTCTGCCCATTTTATGATTTGTTTATTTGTTTCTCGCGTATTGAGTTTGAGAAGTTCTTTGTAGATCTTGGATACCAGTCCTTTATCTGTAGCATCATTTGCAAATATCTTATCCCATTCCGTGGGCTGCCTCTTAGTTTTTTTGACTGTTTCCTTGGCTGTGCAGAAGCTTTTGATCTTGATGAAGTCCCACATGTTCATTTTATCTTTTCTTTCTCTTGCCTTTGGAGATGTGTCATGAAAAAGGTTGCTCTGGCCAATGTCGTAGAGGTTGCTGCCTATGTTCTCCTCTAGGATTTTGATGGGTTCCTGTCTCACATCGAGGTCTTTCATCCATTTGGAGTTTATTTTTGTGTATGGTGTGAGAGAGTGGTCAAGTTTCATTCTTTTGCATGTAGCTGTCCAATGTTCCCAGCACCATTTATTGAAGAGACTGTCTTTTTCCCACCGGATGTTTTTTCCTGCTTTATCAAAGATTAGTTGCCCAAAGAGCCGAGGGTCCATTTCTGGGTTCTCTATTCTGTTCCATTGGTCTATGTGTCTGTTTTTGTGCCAGTACCATGCTGTCTTTGTGATCACAGCTTTGTAGTACAGCTCGAAATCTGGCATTGTGATGCCCCAGCTTAGTTTTCCTTTTCACAGTTCCTTGGATACTCGGGGCCTTTTCTGGTTCCATACAAATTTAAGGACTATTTGTTCCAGTTCTTTGAAAAATGTCATCGGTATTTTGATCGGGATAGCATTGAAAGTGTAGATTGCTCTGGGTAGCATGGACATTTTAACTAATTAATTCTTCTGATCCATGAGCATGGAATATTTTTCCATCTTTTTGTGTCTTCCTCAATGTCTTTCAAGAGTGATGTATAGTTTCTAGAATGATCCTTTACGACTCTGGTTAATTCCAAAGGTAACGTATGGTTTTTGGTGCTATTGTAAATGGGATGGATTCCCTGATTTCTCTTTCTTCAGTCTCATTTTTCATGTATAGAAATGCAACTGATTTCTGAGCATTGATTTTGTATCCTGCCACATTACTGAATTGCTTTATAACTTAATAGTTTGGGAGTGGATTCTTTTGGGTTTTCCATATAGAAGTATCATGTCATCTGCGAAGAGAGACAGTTTGACTTCTTCTTTGCTGATTTGGATACCTTTTATCCCTTTTTGTTGTCTGATTGCTGTTGCAAGGACTTCTAGTACTATGTTGAATACTAGTGGCAAGAGTGGGCATCCTTGTCGTGTTCCTGATCTTAAGGGAAAGGCTTCCAGCTTTTCCCCATTGAAGATGATATTTGCTGTAGGCTTTTCATAGATGGTTTTTATGAGATTGAGGAATGCCCTCTATCCCTACTATCTGAAGGCTTTTAATTAGGAAAGGATTCTGTATTTTGTCATAATGCTTTTTCTGCATCAATTGAGAGAATCATATGATTTCTGAATTTTGTTTCTGGATAAAAATCTAAGACACTGATAGATTTGCAATGCTCTACTACCCTTGCATCCCATGAATGAATCCCACTTGGTCATGATGGATAATCTTTTCAATGTACTGTTGGATTCTATTAGCCAGGATCTTGTTGAGGATTTTTGGCATCTTTATTCATTAGGGAAATCAGTCTGTAATTCTCCTTTTTGATGCGGTCTTTGCCTGGTTTGGGGATCACGGTAATATTGGCCTCATAGAATGAGTTTGTAGCTCTCCTTCTGTTTCTATTTTTTGAAATAGCTTTAGGAGAATAGGTATTATTTCTTCTTTGAGTGTTTGGTAGGAATTCCCAGGAAAACCGTCTGGGCCACTTTTATTTTTTGGAAGGTTGTTTATCACTGACTCAATCTCTTCATAATTAATTGGCCTGCTTAAAAATCAGTTTCTTCCTGCTTCAAGTCTTGGTAATTTATACGTTTCCAGGAAGCGCATCTCTTCCAGGATGCTTAATTTATTGGCATATAGCTGTTGATAAAAGTTTCTAATAATCCTCCCATTTCATTGCTGTTGGTTGTGACCTCTCCTTTTTCATTCAGAATTTTATTAATTTGGGTCCTTTTTCTATTCTTTTGGATAAGTCTTGCCAGAGGTCTGTCAATTTTATTAATTCTCTCAAAGAACCAGCTTCTAGTTCTGTTGATCTGCTCTACTGTACTCCTGGTTTCTAATTTATTGATTTCTGCTCTAATCTTGGTCAACTGCTTCCGGTGGAGTTGGAGGCTTGTCCCTCTGTTGCTGTTCCAGCTTCTTGAGGTGAGAATATAAAAACTGCATTTTTAGATTTTTCTATTCTTTTGAGTGGTTGAATGGCTATGTATTTCCCCTAGTTTTGCACTTTATCCATAGGTTTTGGACTGTTTTGTTTTCATTCTCATTGGTCTCCATAAATTGTTTAAATTGATTTTTGATTTCCTGGTTTTATCGAATCATTCCTGAGCAGGATGGTTCTTAGTCTCCAAGTGTTTGAGTTTCTTCCAAATTTTTTCTTGTGGTTGAGTTCCAATTTCAAAGCGTTGTGGTCTGAGAATATGCAGGGAATAATTTCAGTCTTTTGGTATCAGTTGAGACCTGTTTTGTGACCCAGAACATGGTCGATTCTGAGAATGTTCCATGGGCATTAGAATAGACTGAATATTCTTTGATTCTGGGGTGTAGTGTTCCATATATATCTATGAGGTCCAACTCGTCAGTATGGCATTCAAGGCTGTTGTTTCTTTTCGATTCTCTGCATGGGTGCTCTGTCTATTTCTGATGGTGGAGTGTTGAGGTTCCTATAATTAACATATTTTTATCTATATGTCTCTTTATTCTGGTTAAAGAGTTGGCTTATGAATCTTGCTGCTCCCCTTTGGGGGCATATATATTATAATTGTCATATCCACTTGTTTGATACATCCTTTAAGAATAATATAGTGCCCTTCTGTGTCTCTAACTATAGTCTTTAGTTTAAAATCCAGTCTGTCTGATATGAGAATTGGTACCCGGCTTTCTTTTGGGGTCCATTGGCGTGAAAGATGGTATTCCATCCCTTTACTTTCAGTCTGAATGTATCTTTAGGTTCAAAATGAGTCTCTTGTAGACAGCAAATGGATGGGTCATGTCTTTTTATCCAATCTGCAACCCTGTGGCATTTATGGGAGCATTTAGGCCATTTACATTGAGACTGAATATTGAGAGATATGATTTTAATGATGCCATGTTGCCAGTAAAGTCTTTGTTTCTATAGATTGTGACTTTCTGTTCTGTATCACTCTTGGGGCCTTTTTACTTTTATAGAACCCCCTTAATATCTCCTGTAGGGCTGGTTTCGTGGTTATGAAATTGGTCAATGACTGGCAATTCTGGAAGGTCTTTATTTCTCCATCCATTCTGAATGACAGCCTTGCTGGATAGAGGATCCTTGGCTGCATGTTTTTCTCTGAAAGAGCTTTAAAAATGCCCCCCCACCCTTTCTCTCATCCCAGGTCTGTGTGAGGGCCTGACGTAATTCTGATACCTTTGCCTTGGTGATTGAGAAATTTCTTTGCCCTGGCCACTTTGAATACTGTATCCTTGGATCTAATAATTGCGAAATGCACTATGACGTGATGTGGTTGCGTTTGGGAGGGGTCCTCTCTGCCTCTTCGACACGAATGTTTGTTTCCCTTGCTAGATTAGGGAAGTTTTCAGCTATAATTTGTTCAAATATCTCTTCTAGACCTCTGGTTTTCTCCACCCCCTCGGGATGCCAATGATTCTATTATGGGAACATTTTTTTGAGTCAGTAATCTCCCGTAACCTACATTCTTGAGCATGGAGTTTTTTAAGTCCAGATTCTATTTTCGCTTTTTCTTCTACTAACCCACCCTCCAATTTGCTGCTACATTCTTCTGCCTCATTCACCCTGACCATCAGAGCCTCTAGTTTCAACTGCATTTGGCTCATAGAATTTTTAATTTCTGCCACATTCACTCTCATTTCCGCCCTTAGAGATTCTATATTCTCATTAACATTTTTGTCAATACTTTTTTCAAGTCTACACATCATCTTGACCATTGTTACTCTGAATTCCATTTCTGATAATTTGGTTATATCCATATCCATTAGTTCTGTGGCAGAGGCCCCATACTCATTGTCTTTTCTTTGCTGGGGGGGATTTCTCCTTCTCGTCACTCTGATGAGGAGAGGTTGCGGGGTTGCCCAGAGCCCAAATTATTGACCAGGACCCAGGCCATGTGCCCTTTTTTATCAGGACCTTAGGGATGTGGGCGTCTTGATTTTTCAGCCTGGCAACCCTGTTTGGGTAGAATCTCCGTGTCCCCTGCGAGGGGGGATGGGGGTGGGCACACTGTGAGCCAGTCTTTCCAGGTTTTTGTTCTCTGGCGGCTTTCCTGGCGTTTGCTGTGCCTCTTCTGAGAGTCAGAGCAGCAGTGGCCGAATCTCAGCGCTGTCTCAGAACGACAGAGGGATCGCGGACCGTTCTCCACTGATGATCTGGCCACTTTAACTCTGTTTCTGTTGGTGCTGCTCAACCCTGCAACATCCGGATGTGCGCCCCCACCGCGTCCCAGCCCTCTCTTCTGGGGCTGGTGCATCTCTGTCCTTTGTGTTTTCGAACACCGCCAGCCGCCAGCCACCAGCTGCCCCTGAGCACTCCCAGAGCTCCCAGTCTCAGTCTGGTTCCAGTGAGCGCGCACAGGAGCTCCGTTCAGTCTGTTCGCGCATGCTCCCAGCTCAAGGTCTCAGTCTGCTCTATCACGGGTGCCGGTCCTCGAGACACCCGCTCCCCGTGCAAGTGGCTACCGCTTCCCGGCGCCCGAACACGGTGGCTCCCTCCCCCTTCCATTTATCTTCTCAGATATCTGCGCGGTTTCACGGCTCCCCGCTTCGTACCTCAATACTCAGCTGCTGGAGATGGTCATTTGTAGAGATCCAGATGTATCTTCCTGTGTCTCAGGCTGATTCCGTGGATGTTCAGGCTGGTCTGGTACCTATCCAACTCCAACTCAGGGGACCGAGCTGAAAAAGGGGTCCCCTACTCCTCCTCATCTTAACCCACCTCCTAAAAACTCTTGATATATACGCCAAATTTCTTCTCAGCAAAGATAACATTAAATTTTCACTCTTACTAGCAGAATCTGAGATTATCTTCCCATCAATACTATCATCATGTGAGTATTTTCAACCACAAAATTTAAGCAAGGTTATCAAAAAAAAATTTGAAATGGGTTCATTTTCACTCACCAGCTGACTTAATTTACACCACGACTACCATCCCTGTAGCTGATGCTTATTTTAAATGCAGACTTCCTTGTCAGTAACCTAAATGTTCATCAGCAAAAGTACAGCTAAATTATGGTGCAGCTATACAATGGGATAAAACATAAGCAATAAAAGACTGAGAGATATCCCTATTTCTTTTTTAAAAACTATCTACATTACTACATACAGTACATATAGTATATACCATATACATACAGTATATATAGATCATATATATATGATTAAATATTCATAGAAATATGAATAGAGGTAAGTACCAAACTACTATGAACAGTCTTAACTTAGTAAGAATGGGTTAATTGATGGGGAATGGGGATTCTTGAGTTGGAAATTTCAACTTGAATTTTACTACAATGAGCATACTTTTGCAATTATGTCCAGTGAGAAGAGTTACAACACTCCATTAGAATTAATAGATATTTTTACTACCTACTAAGGAAATTTTGTTTTACAGATTTTGAAGCCACAAAGTAATGTGAGAGATGGGGGGGATAGTTATTTTTATACCTACCTTCATAATTTTGAAAGATCTATCTGGTAAATTTAGAAATAAAATTATTGTGGGTCTAATCTGATTTGATCTTAAAATAATACTACTTGCTATATTTGAACATCTATGTGGGTGGGGGAATAAAAAAATAAAGCAAAACATCAAAGGGAAAAATACTCTGATAAAGATTGATCATCCTCTGATTGCTCTGGGTCAAGCCTTGGCATTATCTTCTACTCATTTCACTATAATCTCCCTGTATCCAACACTTGGGTTCTATCTCCCAGAAAACTCAGATTTGCACCTCCTTTATCTCCCACATCCAGGTCCCAACTCAGGCCCACAGATTCACTCACCCTCTGTAGATTTCTGGAGATTTTTACCTCTAAGTCACCTTTGCCTCCTGCAACTGAAGTGATTCCACATTTCCCTTGCCAAGACTGTTAGATGATTTTCAAACGGCTGTAAAGAACAAAATTCTATATTCCTTGCTATAGCATTCAAAAGACCTACACCATGTGCTGATCTCAGTCCACCATTTTCCAACATCACTATCAACTAGATGTGCTTCCCCCATCCCACCTCAACTAACCAAATTCACATTTCTCTGTCCTTCCCTTAGGTTCTACCTCCATGTCTCTGCTTGTGATGATCCATCTGTGACCACTTTTTTTAAATGAAGAACTTTTCTTCCCTGAGGATGTGAGAAAGGAGGAGAAACCAGGGCCTAACTTAACTTTGACCACGCGATGATTTGAGAGTGAAACTTCATTATTTGAACATAAAGCAAAATTCAAAGCGAAACTTCAAGGCAATAAAAGCCTCACTATCTTCTCTCCATCACAACTGTGGGGGGGCGACAGCACACACTCCTCTCGAACCAGCCCCCAGAGGTTTGTGGCCAGTCCCTTTTGCTCTTTACTTGGAGTCCTCTACTGGAATTTTTGAAAACCACTGCTCTAGTGGAAAACTTTCCAACCCCTTTCTGTTTGACAATTCCTGCCCATTTTTAGAGCCAAAGCTCCTCTCAAAACATTCCAACATCCCTCAAAAAATGAAACCAAAAAATGAAACTCCCTTCCTTTACTCCCAGGCATATATATGACTGATTATAAGCTGCTGACTAAGCTTAGGTGGGCGGACTTTCGGCCCCTGCCTGTTCACAAAGCAATGCATCTCAGTAAAAATCAGGAGACCGTTGAATGAAGCATGCCGGAATACAGCCTTATCAAGATGTGTGGGGGAAAAACTTCCCATAAGTTGTCTACAACCCTGGAAAAGACCTCAGCCTCTGAGCTACAAAAATGTATATGCTATAAAGTGAAGGAAAGCTTACTTTCACTTTCTCCTTTGGAAATATGTCTAAAATCTACAGATTAAACTGCCCCAAAGTCAAGTGGGTAAGTCCCAGGATAGGTACCTAGGATTCCAGGTCAGAGGTGCCTGGAGGGAAGTAAGCTGTAGCTGCGGGGTGTTTCCATTTTGAAGAATAATAATCCCCTGACCCTGGGATACCTTTTGTCACAAATCCTAGAAAAAAGGGACTATCAAGTACCTGGAGTGATTTTATTTGCAATGACAGGGCTGGAGTCAGGCTTGGAGTCAGGAAAAACCTTTCCAGAGAGAGAGAAGACAGCTGCCTCCTTCCCCTTTATTGTGCACTTGGGATTCAAAGAAAAAAAAAATCATAGTTGCCTTCCCTTTCTATGGGGTATCCAATTACTTCAAAATAAAAAAAGTTGACTTGGCTCTCATGATCACCCAGAGGCTAGATAGGTCAAAGAGAGGCCAGAGCACTTATTTACTTGTGAAGTATTTAAACTAGGAATGTGTCTCATAAAGAATAGCTTCATGTGCACATCAGCACCTAAATTAATAAAAGACTAAATAGTACAAAACACTAACTTCAAGGCTTATAAGGGAACTAAATGTAGCTAATATTTTGTTTCATTCTTCTTACATTTTGGAATTATTATTATTGTCCTCCTCCCCAACTCTCACCATCTCCCCATTTCTGCCATCCATTTATTTGCTTCCAAGCCTCATTTATGATTAACCATTTACCTTTGTTCTGCAGTCTTCGTTTACCTTCTGCTATTAAAAACATCATTGTTTCTCAGAGAAGAGCTCTTTTCAGAGTGATGCAGAAGTGTTTTAATCTAGTTATAGACATCAAATGGGATAGATGGTCATGACATAGCTGTGAAACATGAAGACTTTATGATGAAGTCATAAATCCCCAATCAGATCTCCTTTAGCTAGCTCTATAACTGTGAAAAAATGCAAAAGGTAGCAAATGAGCATGCAAGATAGAGGAGTTAGGCTATGGCTGCTCTGTCCATGCTAATTATTCTCCTACTTAATATATTCATGGAATTCCTCATCTACTTAACATATTCATGAAGAGCTTCTAGTACTTTCATAAAATATTCGCATGAAACTTGCTCATTTCAGTCCCACATTCCACAATTATTGCCCATAGATAAGGTGGGAAAGGTAATCTGAGTTACATGAATTGCTGCCTTCCTCAATAGTGTTAGCATCTGGTCCTTAGGGTTAGAGACTGTATCTAATGGATTCATGACTTCCCCAAACATCTAAACAGCCATATACTTCCACACACAATAAAGTTTTGAAGACTAAATGTTTGTCAAATCAAGAATAATTTCTACAGGAAAAGAAGTGTGATTAAGAGGATGAACTGAAGAGGCACCTGGGTGGCTCGTCATTAAGCGTCTGCCTTCAGCTCAGGGCGTGATCCGCGAGTCCTGGGATGGGCCCCATATCGGAGCTTCTCCACGAGGAGCCTGCTTCTTCCTTTCCCCTCCCTGCTTGTGTTCTTTCTCTAGCTGTCTCTTCTCTGATCAAATAAACCAAATAAATAAATAAATAAATAAATAAATAAAATAAATCTTTAAAAAATTTAGAGGATGAACTGAATAGTGATTAATGAAAACTTGAGATCTCTAGCTAAAAATAATGAGATTAATTGTGTTGGTAAGTGTATGGAAGATATATTCTAAATACATGTGTGAGTTGGCACATAGAATTTGTTCAAATTCTCTTTGGAGGACCCTTTTTCGAGATTATCAAAATTTTACACATCCTTTGACTAGAAATTCCTTCTAAAAATACACATCTTTAAAAAATATATCTTATAAATGTCTGTGCATATAAAAAAATGCACAAAATGCTCCTGCATTGTTTTTATTTTTTTAAGCAAAGGAGAGAAAATAAGCTTATGTCATTAATAGAGGACTAATTAAATAAGACATACTACTTCTACTCGATTAGAATATAACATACCTACTACTATTAATGTCATTGACAAAAACATAACATAGCAGATAAGTCTATATGATTTATGGTAAAATCTTCAAGATAAATTGTTAATTGGAAAAATCAATTAAGATCTAGAACAGTATGTTTAGAAATAACCTGTGTATTTTTGTTGAAGTAAACACACACACACACACACACACCGCACAATTTCCTGAAAAGGAGACACTACAAGACCCAGTTGATATAGTTGAGGATTTGGGGTGATAGAAACCATTTCATTCTCTCCTCTCATTGTTTAAGAATTTTTATTCTTTTTAATTTGAGAAAAGAAAACAATACAAAGTTAAAGAACAAAGTAGGGACTGGAGTCCTAGTCATAGCAATCAGATAAGAAAAGATATAAAAAGGCAACCAGAATTGGTAAGGAAGAAGTAAAATTTTCACTATCTGCTGAAATTTTTCACTATACACAGAAAACCTAAAGAATCCACCAAAAAAAACTATTAAGAATAAATGAAGGTCAGTTAAGATTGCAAAATACAAAATTAACCAATACAGAAATCTGATTGCATTTCTATACACTAATAATGAAGGAGCAGAAAGAAATTAAGAAAACAATTCCATTTATAATTGTACCAAAAGAAAAAATACCTAGAAATAAACTTAACCAAAGGTGAAAGATCCATACTCCAAAAACTATAAAATACTGACAAAAGAACTGAAGATACATATAGAAAGATATTCCATGCTCA
>NW_024424008.1:16187114-16285807 GCF_017311325.1 Ursus maritimus | reverse complement strand
TATTGAAGAGACTGTCTTTTTCCCACCGGATGTTTTTTCCTGCTTTATCAAAGATTAGTTGCCCAAAGAGCCGAGGGTCCATTTCTGGGTTCTCTATTCTGTTCCATTGGTCTATGTGTCTGTTTTTGTGCCAGTACCATGCTGTCTTTGTGATCACAGCTTTGTAGTACAGCTCGAAATCTGGCATTGTGATGCCCCCAGCTTAGTTTTTCCTTTTCAACAGTTCCTTGGATACTCGGGGCCTTTTCTGGTTCCATACAAATTTAAGGACTATTTGTTCCAGTTCTTTGAAAAATGTCATCGGTATTTTGATCGGGATAGCATTGAAAGTGTAGATTGCTCTGGGTAGCATGGACATTTTAACTAATTAATTCTTCTGATCCATGAGCATGGAATATTTTTCCATCTTTTTGTGTCTTCCTCAATGTCTTTCAAGAGTGATGTATAGTTTCTAGAAATTAGATCCTTTACGACTCTGGTTAATTCCAAGGTAACGTATGGTTTTTGGTGCTATTGTAAATGGGATGGATTCCCTGATTTCTCTTTCTTCAGTCTCATTTTTCATGTATAGAAATGCAACTGATTTCTGAGCATTGATTTTGTATCCTGCCACATTACTGAATTGCTTTATAACTTCTAATAGTTTGGGAGTGGATTCTTTTGGGTTTTCCATATAGAGTATCATGTCATCTGCGAAGAGAGACAGTTTGACTTCTTCTTTGCTGATTTGGATACCTTTTATCCCTTTTTGTTGTCTGATTGCTGTTGCAAGGACTTCTAGTACTATGTTGAATACTAGTGGCAAGAGTGGGCATCCTTGTCGTGTTCCTGATCTTAAGGGAAAGGCTTCCAGCTTTTCCCCATTGAGAATGATATTTGCTGTAGGCTTTTCATAGATGGTTTTTATGAGATTGAGGAATGTACCCTCTATCCCTACTATCTGAAGGCTTTTAATTAGGAAAGGATTCTGTATTTTGTCAAATGCTTTTTCTGCATCAATTGAGAGAATCATATGATTTCTGAATTTTTGTTTCTGGATAAAATCTAAGACACTGATAGATTTGCAAATGCTCTACTACCCTTGCATCCCATGAATGAATCCCACTTGGTCATGATGGATAATCTTTTCAATGTACTGTTGGATTCTATTAGCCAGGATCTTGTTGAGGATTTTGGCATCTTTATTCATTAGGGAAATCAGTCTGTAATTCTCCTTTTTGATGCGGTCTTTGCCTGGTTTGGGGATCACGGTAATATTGGCCTCATAGAATGAGTTTGGTAGCTCTCCTTCTGTTTCTATTTTTTGAAATAGCTTTAGGAGAATAGGTATTATTTCTTCTTTGAGTGTTTGGTAGAATTCCCCAGGAAAACCGTCTGGGCCTGGACTTTTATTTTTTGGAAGGTTGTTTATCACTGACTCAATCTCTTCATAATTAATTGGCCTGCTTAAAAAATCAGTTTCTTCCTGCTTCAGTCTTGGTAATTTATACGTTTCCAGGAAGGCCTCCATCTCTTCCAGGATGCTTAATTTATTGGCATATAGCTGTTGATAAAAGTTTCTAATAATCCTCCCATTTCATTGCTGTTGGTTGTGACCTCTCCTTTTTCATTCAGAATTTTATTAATTTGGGTCCTTTTTCTATTCTTTTGGATAAGTCTTGCCAGAGGTCTGTCAATTTTATTAATTCTCTCAAAGAACCAGCTTCTAGTTCTGTTGATCTGCTCTACTGTACTCCTGGTTTCTAATTTATTGATTTCTGCTCTAATCTTGGTCAACTGCTTCCTTGTGCGTGGATTAGGCTTGTCCCTCTGTTGCTGTTCCAGCTTCTTGAGGTGAGAATATAAAAACTGCATTTTAGATTTTTCTATTCTTTTGAGTGGGGCTTGGATGGCTATGTATTTCCCCCTTAGGACTGCCTTTGCAGTATCCCATAGGTTTTGGACTGTTTTGTTTTCATTCTCATTGGTCTCCATAAATTGTTTAAATTGATTTTTGATTTCCTGGTTTATCGAATCATTCCTGAGCAGGATGGTTCTTAGTCTCCAAGTGTTTGAGTTTCTTCCAAATTTTTTCTTGTGGTTGAGTTCCAATTTCAAAGCGTTGTGGTCTGAGAATATGCAGGGAATAATTTCAGTCTTTTGGTATCAGTTGAGACCTGTTTTGTGACCCAGAACATGGTCGATTTGAGAATGTTCCATGGGCATTAGAATAGACTGAATATTCTTTGGTTCTGGGGTGTAGTGTTCCATATATATCTATGAGGTCCAACTCGTCGAGTATGGCATTCAAGGCTGTTGTTTCTTTGTCGATTCTCTGCATGGGTGCTCTGTCTATTTCTGATGGTGGAGTGTTGAGGTTCCCTATAATTAACATATTTTTATCTATATGTCTCTTTATTCTGGTTAAGAGTTGGCTTATGAATCTTGCTGCTCCCCTTTGGGGGCATATATATTTATAATTGTCATATCCACTTGTTTGATACATCCTTTAAGAATAATATAGTGCCCTTCTGTGTCTCTAACTATAGTCTTTAGTTTAAAATCCAGTCTGTCTGATATGAGAATTGGTACCCCGGCTTTCTTTTGGGGTCCATTGGCGTGAAAGATGGTATTCCATCCCTTTACTTTCAGTCTGAATGTATCTTTAGGTTCAGAATGAGTCTCTTGTAGACAACAAATGGATGGGTCATGTGTTTTTATCCAATCTGCAACCCTGTGGCTTTATGGGAGCATTTAGGCCATTTACATTGAGACTGAATATTGAGAGATATGATTTTAATGATGCCATGTTGCCAGTAAAGTCTTTGTTTCTATAGATTGTTACTTTCTGTTCTGTATCACTCTTGGGGCCTTTTTACTTTTATAGAACCCCCCTTAATATCTCCTGTAGGGCTGGTTTCGTGGTTATGAAATTGGTCAATGACTGGCAATTCTGGAAGGTCTTTATTTCTCCATCCATTCTGAATGACAACCTTGCTGGATAGAGGATCCTTGGCTGCATGTTTTTCTCTGAAAGAGCTTTAAAAATGCCCCCCCCCCAACCCTTTCTCTCATCCCAGGTCTGTGTAGACAGGCCTGACGTAATTCTGATACCTTTGCCTTGGTACGTGAGAAATTTCTTTGCCCTGGCCACTTTGAATACTGTATCCTTGGATCTAATAATTGCGAAATGCACTATGACGTGATGTGGTTGCGTTTGGGAGGGGTCCTCTCTGCCTCTTCGACACGAATGTTTGTTTCCCTTGCTAGATTAGGGAAGTTTTCAGCTATAATTTGTTCAAATATCTCTTCTAGACCTCTGGTTTTCTCCACCCCCTCGGGATGCCAATGATTCTATTATGGGAACATTTTTTTGAGTCAGTAATCTCCCGTAACCTACATTCTTGAGCATGGAGTTTTTTAAGTCCAGATTCTATTTTCGCTTTTTCTTCTACTAACCCACCCTCCAATTCGCTGCTACATTCTTCTGCCTCATTCACCCTGACCATCAGAGCCTCTAGTCCCAGGCCATGTGCCCTTTTTTATCAGGACCTTAGGGATGTGGGCGTCTTGATTTTTCAGCCTGGCAACCCTGTTTGGGTAGAATCTCCGTGTCCCCTGCGAGGGGGGATGGGGGTGGGCACACTGTGAGCCAGTCTTTCCAGGTTTTTGTTCTCTGGCGGCTTTCCCTGGCGGTTTGCTGTGCCTCTTCTGAGAGTCAGAGCAGCAGTGGCCGAATCTCAGCCGCTGTCTCAGAACAGAGGGATCGCGGACCGTTCTCCACTGATGATCTGGCCACTTTAACTCTGTTTCTGTTGGTGCTGCTCAACCCTGCAACATCCCGGGATGTGCGCCCCACACCCGGCGTCCCAGCCCTCTCTTCTGGGGCTGGTGCATCTCTGTCCTTTGTGTTTCGAACACCGCCAGCCGCCAGCCACCAGCTGCCCCCTGAGCACTCCCAGAGCTCCCAGTCTCAGTCTGGTTCCAGTGAGCGCACAGGAGCTCCGTTTCAGTCTGTTCGCGCATGCTCCCCAGCTCAAGGTCTCAGTCTGCTCTATCACGGGTGCCGGTCCTCGAGACCACCCGCTCCCCCGTGCAAGTGGCTACCGCTTCCCGGCGCCCGAACACGGTGGCTCCCTCCCCCTTCCATTTATCTTCTGATATCTGTGCGCGGTTTCACGGCTCCCTGCTTCGTACCTCAATACTCAGCGCTGGAGATGGTCATTTGTAGAGATCCAGATGTATCTTCCTGTGTCTCAGGCTGATTCCGTGGATGTTCAGGCTGGTCTGGTACCTATCCAACTCAACTCAGGGGACCGGCTGAAAAAGGGGTCCCCTACTCCTCCGCCATCTTAACCCACCTCCTAAAACTCTTGATATATACGCCAAATTTCTTCTCAGCAAAGATAACATTAAATTTTCACTCTTACTAGCAGAATCTGAGAGATTATCTTCCCATCAATACTATCATCATGTGAGTATTTTCAACCACAAAATTTAAGCAAGGTTATCAAAATAAAAATTTGAAATGGGTTCATTTTTCACTCACCAGCTGACTTAATTTACACCACGACTACCATCCCTGTAGCTGATGCTTATTTTAAATGCAGACTTCCTTGTCAGTAACCTAAATGTTCATCAGCAAAAGTACAGCTAAATTATGGTGCAGCTATACAATGGGATAAAACATAAGCAATAAAAAGACTGAGAGATATCCCTATTTCTTTTTTTTAAAAACTATCTACATTACTACATACAGTACATATAGTATATACCATATACATACAGTATATATAGATCATATATATATGATTAAATATTCATAGAAATATGAATAGAGGTAAGTACCAAACTACTATGAACAGTCTTAACTTAGTAAGAATGGGTTAATTGATGGGGAATGGGGGATTCTTGAGTTGGAAATTTCAACTTGAATTTTACTACAATGAGCATACTTTTGCAATTATGTCCAGTGAGAAGAGTTACAACACTCCATTAGAATTAATAGATATTTTTACTACCTACTAAGGAAATTTTGTTTTACAGATTTTGAAGCCACAAAGTAATGTGAGAGAGATGGGGGGATAATAATTTTTTATACCTACCTTCATAATTTTGAAAGATCTATCTGGTAAATTTAGAAATAAAAAAATGTATTGTGGGTCTAATCTGATTTGATCTTAAAATAATACTACTTGCTATATTTGAACATCTATGTGGGGGCGGGGAATAAAAAAATAAAGCAAAAACATCAAGGGAAAAATACTCTGATAAGATTGATCATCCTCTCGATTGCTCTGGGTCCAAGCCTTGGCATTATCTTCTACTCATTTCACTATAATCTCCTGTATCCAACACGGGTTCTATCTCCCAGAAAACTCAGATTTGCACCTCCCTTTATCTCCCACAATCCAGGTCCCAACTCAGGCCCACAGTTCACTCACCCTCTGTAGATTTCTAGGGAATTTTTTGCCTCTAAGTCACCTTTTGCCTCCTGCAACTGAAGTGATTCCACATTTCCCTTGCCAAGACTGTTAGATTTTCAACGGCTGTAAAGCAAAATTCTAATTCCTTGGCATAGCATTCAAAGACCTACACCATGTGCTGTCTGATCCACCATTTTCCAACATCACTATCAACTAGATGTGCTTCCCCCATCCCACCTCAACAACCAATTCACATTTCTCTGTCCTTCCCCTTAGGTTCTACCTCCATGTCTCTGCTTGTGATGATCCATCTGTGTACCACTTTTTTTAAATGAAGAACTTTTCTTCCCTGAGGATGTGAGAAAGGAGGAGAAACCAGGGCACAACTTAACTTTGACCACGATGATTTGAGAGTGAAACTTCATTATTTGAACATGAAAGCAAAATTCAAACGAAACTTCAAGGCAATAAAAAGCCTCTAACTATTCTCTCCATCACAACTGGTGGTGGGGGCGGCAGCACACACACCTCTCCCGAACCCAGCCCCCAGAGGTTTGTGGCCAGTCCCTTTTGCTCTTTGGAGTCCTCTACTGGAATTTTTGAAAACCACTGCTCTAGGTGGAAAATTTTCCAACCCCTTTCTGTTTGACAATTCCTGCCCATTTTTAAGAGCCAGCTCCTCTACAAAACATTCCAACATCCCTCCAAAAAAATGAAACCAAAAATGAAACTCCCTTCCTTTACTCCCAAGGCATATATAATGACTATTATAAACTGCTATTAAGCTTAGGTGGGCTTGTGGACTTTCAGCCCCTGCCTGTTCACAAAGCAATGCATCTCAGTAAAAATCAGGGAAGACTTGAATGAATGCATGCCAGAATACAGCCTTATCAAGGTGTGGGGAGACAAAACTTCCCATAAGTTGTCTACAACCCTGGAAAAAGCCTCAGCCTCCTGAGCTACAAAAATGTATATGCTATAAAGTGAAGGAAAGCTTACTTTCACTTCTCCTTGAAATATGTCTAAATCTACAGATTAAAACTGCCCCAAAAGTCAAGTGGGTAAGTCCCAGGATAGGTACCTAGGTTAGGTCAGAAGGTGCCTGGAGAAGGGAGCATTAGCTACCGAGGTATTTCCATTTTAAGAAATAATAATCCCCTGACCCTGGGATACCTTTTGTCACAAATCCTAGAGACAAGGGACTATCAAGTACCTGGAGTGATTTTATTTGCACATGTAAGGGCTGGAGTCAGGCTTGGAGTCAGGAAAAACCTTTCCAGAGAGAGAGAAGACAGCTGCCTCCTTCCCCTTTGTGTGCAAAAAGAAAAAAAAATCATGTTACTCTTCCCTTTCCTATGGGGTATCCAATTACTTCAAAAATAAAAAAAGTTGACTTGGCTCTCATCGCATCACCCAGAGGCTAAGACTAGGTCAAAGAGGAGGCCAGAGCACTTATTTACCGTGAAGTATTTAATAAGGAATGTGTCTCTGATAAAGAATACTTCATGTGCACATTCAGCCTAAATTAATAAAGACAAATATTAAAAACCTAACATAAGGCTTATAAGAACTTAAATGTAGCCAATATTTGTCTTCATTCTTGCATTTTGGAATTATTGTTATTGTCTCTCCCCAACTCTCACCATCTCCCCATTTCTGCCATCCATTTATTTGCTTCCGAAGCCTCATTTATGTTAACCATTTACCTTGTTGTCCTGATCTTGGTTTACTGCTGCTCATTAAAACATCATTGTTTCTCAGAGAAGAGCTCTTTTTCAGAGTGATGCAGAAGTGTTTTAATCTAGTTATAGACATCTGGGATAGTGAGTCAGCTAACCTGTAAGAAACATGAAAGACACATGATAAGTCATAAATCCCCAATCAGATCTCCTTGTACTAGCTCATAACTGTGAAAAAATGCAAAGGTAGCAAATGAGCATGCAAGAGATAGAGGTTAGGAAGCTATGGCTGCTCTGTCCATGCTAATTATTCTCCTACTTAATATATTCATGGAAATTCTCACATCTACTTAACATATTCATGAAACTTCTAGTACTCACTTAAAATATTCATGAAACTTGCTCATTTTCAGTCCCACAGTTCTCACAAATTTATTACATAGATAAGGTGGGAAAGGTAATCTGAGGACAGAATGTGTCTGCCTTCCTCAATAGTGTTAGCATCTGGTCAGGGTTAGAGACTGTATCTAATGAATTCTGACTTCCCCAAACATCTAACAATATACTTCACACACAATAAAGTTTTATGAGACTAAATGTTTGTCAAATCAAGTAATTTCTACAGGAAAAAAAGTGTGATTAATAGAGGATGAACTGAAGGGCACCTGGGTGGCTCAGTCATTAAGCGTCTGCCTTCAGCTCAGGGCGTGATCCCGGAGTCCTGGGATGGAGCCCCATATCGGGCTTCTCCACTGGGAGCCTGCTTCTTCCTTTCCCACTCCCCCTGCTTGTGTTCCCTCTCTCTCTGGCTGTCTCTTCCTCTGTCAAATAAATAAATAAATAAATAAATAAATAAATAAATAAATAAATCTTTAAAAAAATTTAGAGGATGAACTGAATAGTGTTAATGAAAAACTTAGTCTCTGTAAAAAATCAAGTTATCACAGTGTTGGTAAGTGTATGGGGAGATAATTACAAATACATAGTTAGTGGCCACATAAATTTGTTCATTCTCTTTGGAGGACCCCTTTTTGAGATTATCAAAATTTTACTACACATGCCCTTTGACCTAGAAATTCAACTTCTAAAAATACATCTTATAAAAAATATATCTTATAAATGTATGCATATGCAAAAAAAATGCACAAATGACTCCTGCATTGTTTTTTAAAGCAAAGGAAAAATAAGCTTTATGTCCATTAATAGAGGACTAATTAAATAAGCTATACTACTTCTACTCATTAGGAATATAACATACCTACTACTATGTCATTGACAAAAAACATAACATAGCAGATAAGTCTATATGATATGGTAAAATCTTCAAGATAAATTGTTAATTGGAAAAAATCAATTAAGATCTAGAACAGTATGTTTAGAATAACCTGTGTATTTTTTGTGTGAAAGTAAACACACACACACACACACACACACACACAATTTCCTGAAAGAAGACACAAGAGACAGTTGATATAGTTGAGGATTTGGGTGATAGAAACCATTTCATTCTCCTCTCATTGTTTAAATTTTTATTCTTTTTAATTATGAAAAAGAAAACAATACAAAGTTAAGAACAAAGTAGGGCACTGGAAGTCCTAGTCATAGCAATCAGATAAGAAAAGATATAAAAGGCAACCAAATTGGTAAGGAAGAAGTAAAATTTTCACTATCTGCTGAAGTAAAATTTTCACTATACACAGAAAACCCTAAAGAATCCACCAAAAAAAAACTATTAGAATAAATGAATTCAGTTAAGTTGCAAAATACAAAATTAACATACAGAAATCTGTTGCATTTCTATACACTAATAATGAAGGAGCAGAAAGAGAAATTAAGAAAACAATTCCATTTATAATTGTACCAAAAAGAAAAAATACCTAGAAATAAACTTAACCAAAAGGTGAAAGATCCATACTCCAAAAACTATAAAATACTGACAAAAGAAACTGAAGATACATATAGAAAGATATTCCATGCTCATGGAGTAGAATTAGTACTGTTAAAATGGCCAGACTCCCTAAAGCAATCTACAGACTCAACTCGACCCTATAAAAATACCAATAGCATTTTTCACAGAACTAGAAAATCCTAAAATTTGTATGAAACCACAAAAGACCGTGAATAGCCAAAGCAATCTTGAGAAATAACAAAGCTGGAAGTATCACAATCCCAGATTTCAAGATAATCTTTTTTTTTATTTTATACTTTAATACAGTACAATAAATGTACGGCATTATATTAGTCTCGGGTGCACAATATAGTTGCAACAATTCTGTACATTATTCAGTGTTTATTGAGATTAGTGTACTCTTAATTCCCTTCATCTAGTTCATCCAACTCCTCACCCACCTCTACTCTGGTAACCACCAATTTGTTCTCTATATTTAAAAGTCTACTTTTTTGTCTCTTGTTCTTTTTGTTCATTTTTGTTTCTTAAATTTCACAAATGAATGAAATCATATGGTATTTATCTTTCTTTGACTTATTTTGCTTAGCATTATACCCTCTGAATCTATCCATGCTGCTGCAAATGACAAGATAGCAATCTTTTTTATGGCTGAGTAATATTCCATTGGATATATATACTACATCTTCTTTATTCATCTGTTGATGAACATGCGGATTTCAAGATATTCTACAAACCTATAATAATAAAAATATTATGGTACTGGCAAAAAAATAGACACATAGGTCAATGGAACACATTAGAAAGCCCAGAAATAAACCTATATTTGCCACCTATATGGTCAATTAATCTGCAATAAAGGAGGCAAAAATATACAATGGGGAAAAGACAGTCTCTTCAATAAATGGTGCTGGAAAAACTGGACAGCTACATGCAAAAGAATGAAACTGAACCACTTTCTTACACCTTACACAAAAATAAACTCAAAATGGATTAAAGACCTCAATATGAGACTTGAAACCAAAGAACTCCTAAAAGAAAAAAAAGACAGTAATCTTTGACAACAGCCTTAGCAATATTTTTCTAAATACGTCCCTTCAGCAAGGGAAACAAAAGCAAAAATAAACTACTGGGTCTATACCAAAATAAAAAGACTTTTTCACAGCAAAGAAAATCATCAACAAAGTGAATAGGCAACCTACTGAATGGGAGAAGTTATTTGCAAATGATATATCCAATAAGGGACCAATTATTGGATATTGGATATTAACCAATATCCAAAAAAAAAAAACCCACCTGATACAACACCAAAAAACCCAAAACTCTCATTTAAAAAACAGCAGAGGATCTGAATAAACATTTTATCAAGGATGACTTACAGATAGCCAGCAGACACATGAAAACATGCTCAACATCACTCACCATCAGGGAAATGCAAATCAAAACCACAATGAGATACCACCTCACTCCAGTCAAAGTGGCTAGTATCAAAAAGACAAGAAATAAGTTTGGTGAGGACATGGAGAAAAAGGTATCTGTGCACTGTGGGTGGGAACATAAATTGGTGCAGCTACTGTGGAAAATAGTATGCAGTTTCCTTAAAAAAAATACAAATAGATTTACCATATGATCCAATAATTCCACTACTGGATATTTACCCAAAGAAAAGAAACAGTAATTTGAAAAGTTATATGCACCCTTATGTTTATTGCAGCATTATTTACAATGGCCAAGATATGGAAGGAATCCCAACGTCCATCCATAGATAAATGGATAAAGATGTGGTACGGGTGTGGGTATACACACAAAGGAATATTACTCAGCCATAAAAATAATGAAATTTTGCCATTGGTGACAACATGGATGGACCTACAGGGTATTATGGTAAGTGAAATAAGTCAGACAAGAAAAAGAGATACCATATGATTTAACTTGTATGTGGAATCTAAAAAAACAAAACAAACAAAATACAGAAAATGAACATGGTTGCCAGAGTGGGGAAGTAGGGGGAAAATGGGTGAAGGGGAGAGGGAGACGCGGGCTTCCAGTTAAGGAATGAATAAGTTATGAAGGTAAAAGGTACAGCATAGAGAATATAGTCAATGATGTAACAGTGTTGCACAGTGACAAATGGTATACTTGTGAGCATAGTGTAACATATAAACTTGTCAAATCACTATATTGTATACTTGAAACTAATGTAACATTGTGTGTCAACTATACTTCAACTTAAAAAGACAAAAAAGAACAGAAAAGGAAAGCAAGCTATAGAATTGCAAAGGTAGAGGGGGCATTAGGGGTAATTAGCTCAAAAGGAAGAAATGATAAGTGAGTTGCTCGAGGGAACACAACTGTTATTGGTGCTTCAATTGCAACCTTTAATAATTAATGTACATACTAGCTACCATTTTTTGAGCATCTACTCTGTGTCATGTACAAGGCATCATACTAAGTACTTTATAGAGTATACCTCTAATTCTTTTTAATTCTTACAAGAACCCAGCAAAGTATGGTTTGAAAGTGTCATAAGGGTCATTCAAGTTTCAGGACCATTTTACACCTTAGAGCAAATACCCATGTAGGGTAAAGTGGTTGGGAGTACTAGGTACTTCACATACATTACCTCTGCTAGCTCTACTATCTTAAAAATGTAGGTTCTATTTCCACTTTATAAGTAGGGAAACAACACATCTTGCTAATGATTACATAGCTGATAGGTGGTAAACTTGGGATTCCAACCCAAGTTTGCCCAACTCCCAGATCCCTCTTCTTGGTACTACTTCACATTCTACGTCTTGGAACTGTGGATAGTCCGAGAAGTTGATATAAAGTTTTGCCCTCTTGTTGCAACTTGTCAGTTGATGACCAGCAAATCAATAATAATACTTGTGTGTATTGACCCAGATGTTCCTTTGCATATTGACATCCCACTCAAAAGTCATACTTTTCATTGCCCAGTTTTTCATCTAGCTCTTTCACTACTACACACAGTTCTCTGTGATTCCTGAGCCCAAATGTTCTGTCACTAGCACTGCTTGCTAACATACAAGCCCTGGTTTGATGCAGAAAAATCCTAAAACCACTTCAGATTCCACACCCAATTCTGCCTGTCCATAGCTACTTCTCTTTTGAAAGGTATTTAAAAAAATCACAAAGTAAAATTTTAGTGCTATAAACTAATTACTGTACATCTGCCTCAATAATTACTATATTAAGCAACTTACAATTACAATTCATTCATTTATAATTGAGCTCCACATAGCTCCCACTGATAGCTATTTTAGTTCCAAGACTTAAAATTCAACTCAACAATTATGTTCATCATTATGAAAATACATGGCTCCAACTACCCGCACTGACAAAGTGCCAGGGTGAGCTAAAGTTTCAGGTTTCTTGAACCTACATTTTTCTGTTCTCTATCTTTGGGTCTGAAATCATGCTGTATAACTCAGCCTTATTTCCATGTAGATATTTAAGTGATAAAAAATATTTCTAGACATGGGTAAATTTGTTTTGCTTAGTATGTTTCTCTCATACCAAACAGAGATATGAAAATGATTTTCCCATGAAAGTTTCACAATATCAATAAGGATATCAATAAAACAGTTAAGAAACTAACATACAATAAGCTACATATATTTACAGAGTAAAATTTGAGAAACTGTCATATATTCATCTGTGAAACCATCACCACAAACAGAATAATAAACACATCCATTACCCCCAATGAACTTATTATGCACCTTTGTAATTCCACCTTCCACCATTTCCCATTCCTGGCAACCACTGATCTGATGTCACTCTAGCTTAGTTTGTATTATCTAGAATTTTATATAAATGGAATTATACTTCATGTATTCTTTTTTGGTCTCCTTTCACTCAACATAATTATTTTGAGATTCATCCATGTTGTCATGCATATAAATAATACAAATAAATCTGCTCTGAATATTTACATACAAATCTGTGTATGGGTGTATGCTTTTATTTCTTTTAAGTGGAATGACTGAATCACATGATTGGCAGTTTCTAAAAAGTTTCACATAAACCTAACTGCTTTCCAAACTGGTTAAACATTTCACACCTCCACCAACAATGGAAAAGAGTTCAAGTTTCTCTACATCCTTACCAACACTTGATACAGTCAGTATTTTAAATTTCAACTTTTCTTTAAGATTCTATCTATTTTTATTTTAGAAAGAGAATGAGCAAGCAGTGGGGGAGGGATAGAAGGAGATCATCTCAAGCACACGCATGCTGAGCATAGAGCCCAACATGGGGCTTGATCTCATGACCCTGAGATCATGACCTTAGCTGAAATCAAAGGATGGATGCTTAACTGACTGAGCCAATCAGGCACCCCATTAAATTTTAACCATTCTAAAAGAAATGTACAATTTCTCATTGCAGTTTTAATTTGCCTTTCCCTAAGCACCAATATCATTGATGATCTTTTCACATATTTATTTACCATCTGTCTATCTTCTTGGGTAAAATGTCTGTTAAAAACCTTTACTAGAAACAACCACGGAAGCAGCCTGAGACAAGGAAGATACATCTGGATCTCTACAAATGAACATCTCCAGTGCTGAGTATTGAGGTACAAAGCGGGGAGCCGTGAAACCACGCACAGATATCGGAAGGTAAACGGAAGGGGGAGGGAGCTGCTGCATTCGGGTGCCAGGAAGCGGTGGCCACCTGCATGGGGGAGCGGGCGGACTCCTAGACTGCACGGGTGAAACAGCAGACTGAGACCCTGAGCCGGGAGCGTGCCACCAGGCTTCTCAAGGAGCTCTGGAATCCCTGTGTGCTCACCGGAAATAGACTGAGACAGGGAGATCCGGGAGTGCACAGGGGCAGCTGGCGGCATTAGAAACACAAAGGACAGAGACGCACCGGCCCTGGAAGTGAGGGCTGGGACACCAGGTGTGGGGCTCACATCCCGGGACACTGCAGGGTTGAGCAGCACCAACAGTAACGGAGTTAAAGTGGCCAGAACATCAGTGGAGAATGGGCCACAATCCCTCTGTTCTGTGACAGAGGCTGAAATTCAGCCACTGCTGCTCTCTCAGAAGAGGCACAGCAAACCGCCTGGGAAAGCCGCCAGAGAACAAAAGCCTGGAAGTACCGGCTCACAGCGTGCCCATCCCCATGCCCCCTCGCAGAGGACACGGAGACTCTACCCAAACAGGGTTGCCTGAGTATCGGCGCAGCAGGCCCCTCCCCCAGAACACAGAAGGCAAGCTGAAAAACCAAGAAGCCCACAACCCGGGGCGCCTGGGTGGCGCAGTCATTAAGCACCTGTCTTCAGCTTAAGGCATGATCCTGGCGTTCTAGAAAGGAGTCCCTCATCGGGCTCCTCTGCTGGGAGCCTGCTTCTTCCTCTCCCACTCCCCTGCTTGTGTTCCCTCTTTCGCTGGTTGGCTCTCTGCCATATATAAATAAATAAAATCTTTAAAGAAGCCCACATCCCCAAGATCCCTATAAAACAAGGGGCATGTCCTGGGACCCAGTCAATAATTTGGGCTCTGGACAAACCCGCAACCTCTCCTCATCAGAATGATAAGAAGGAGAAGCCCCCGCCAGCAAAGAAAAGACAGTGAGTCTGTGGCCTCTGCCACAGAAATAATGGATATGGATGTAAACAAATTATCAGAAATGGACTTCAGGGTAACGATGGTCAAAATGATGAGTAGAATTGAAAAAAGTATTAACGAAAAGGTTACTGAGAATATAGAATCCCTAAGGACAGAAATGAGAGTGAATCTGACAGAAATTAAAAATTCTATGAGCCAAATGCAGGCAAAACTAGAGGCTCTGACAGCCAGGGTCACCAAGACAGAGGAACGGATTAGTGAATTGGAGGATGGGTTAATAGAGGAAAAAACGAAAATAGAAGCTGGTCTTAAAAAAATCCACACCCACGAATGTAGGTTACGGGAGATTACTGACTCAATGAAACGATCCAATGTCAGAATCTTCGGCATCCCCGAGGGGGTGGGGAAAAACAGAGGTCTAGAAGAGATATTTGAACAAATTGTAGCTGAAAACTTCCCTAATCTAGCGAGGAAAACAAACATTCATGTCCAAGAGGCAGAGAGGACCCCTCCCAAGCTCAACCACAACAAACCTACGCCACGTCACGTCATAGTGCATTTCACAAATATTAGATCCAAGGATACAGTATTGAAAGTGGCCAGGGCAAAGAAATTTCTCATGTACCAAGGCAAAGGCATCAGAATTACGTCAGACCTGTCTACATAGACCTGGAATGAGAGAAAGGGGTGGGGGGAGGGGGCATTTTTAAAGCTCTTTCAGAGAAAAACATGCAGCCAAGGATCCTTTATCCAGCAAGGCTGTCATTCAGAATTGATGGAGAAATAAAGACATTTCAGAATCGCCAGTCATTAACCAATTTTGTAACCACAAAACCAGCCCTACAGGAGATATTAAGGGGGGTTCTATAAAGGTAAAAAGGCCCCAAGACTGATACAGAAAAGGAAGTCATAACCAATACAAACAAAGACTTTACTGGCAACATGGCATCATTAAAATTGTATCTCTCAGTTCTTAGTGCCAATGTAAATGGTTTAAACGCTCCCGTAAAGTGTCACAGGGTTGCAGATCAGATAAAAAGAAATGACCCATCCATTTGCTGTCTACAAGAGACTCATTTCGAACCCAAAGATGCATTCAGACTGAGAGTAAGGGGATGGAGTACCATCTTTCATGCAAATGGAACTCAAAAGAAAGCTGGGGTAGCAATTCTCATATCAGATAGATTGGATTTTAAACTAGAGACTATAGTTAGAGATGCAGAAGGGCACTATAATATTCTTAAAGGATGTATCCAACAAGTGGATATGACAATTACAAATATATATGCCCCCAACAGGGGAGCAGCAAGATACACAAGCCAACTCTTAACCAGAATAAAGAGACATAGAGACAAAAATACATTAATAGTAGGGGACCTCAACACTCCACTATCAGAAATAGACAGAACACCCTGGCAAAAACTAAGCAAAGAATCAAAGGCTTTGAATGCCATACTCGACGAGTTGGACCTCATAGATATATATAGAACACTACACCCCAGAACCAAGGAATACTTATTCTATTCTAATGCCCATGGAACATTCTCAAGAATAGGCCATGTTCTGGGACACAAAATAGGTCTCAACTGATACCAAATGATTGAAATTATCCCCTGCATATTCTCAGACCACAACACTCTGACATTGGAACTCAACCAAAAGGAAAAATTTGGAAGAAACTCAAACACTTGGAGAATAAGAACCATCCTGCTCAGGAATGACTCGAGAAACCAGGAAATCAAAAATCAACTTAAACAATTTATGGAGACCAACGAGAATGAAAACACAATGGTCCAAAACCTATGGGATACTGCAATGGCAGTCCTAAGGGGGAAATACATAGCCATCCAAGCCTCACTCAAAAGAATAGAAAAATCTAAAATGCAGTTTTTATATTCTCACCTCAAGAAGCTGGAACAGCGACAGAGGGACAGGCCTAATTCACTCATGAGGAAGCAGTTGACCAACATGAGAGCAGAAATCAATCAATCAGAAACCAGAAGTACAGTAGAGCAGATCAACAGGACTAGAGGCTGGTTCTTTGAGAGAATCAATACAATTGACAGACCACTGGCAAGACTTATCCAAAAGAAAAGAGAAAGGACCCAAATTATTAAAATTATGAATGAAAAAGGAGAGGTCACAACCAACACCATTGAAATTGGAAGGATTATTAGAAATTTTTATCAACAGCTATATGCCAATAAACTAAGCAATCTGGAAGAGATGGAATCCTTCCTGGAAACCTATAAACTACCAAGATTGAAACCGGAAGAAATTGATTCCTTAAACAGGCCAATTAATTATGATGAAATTGAGTCAGTGATAAACAACCTTCCAAATAACAAAACTCCAGGCCCGGACGGTTTTCCTGGGGAATTCTACCAAACATTCAAAGAAGAAATAATACCTATTCTCCTAAAGCTATTTCAAAAAATAGAAACAGAAGGAAAGCTACCAAACTCATTCTATGAGGCCAATATTACCTTGATCCCCAAACCAGGCAAAGACCCCCTCAAAAAGGAGAATTACAGACCGATTTCCCTAATGAATATGGACGCCAAAATCCTCAACAAGATACTTGCTAATAGAATCCAACAGTACATTAAAAGGATTATCCATCACGATCAAGTGGGATTCATACCTGGGATGCAAGCGTGGTTCAATATTCGCAAATCAATCAGCGTGATACATCATATCAACAAGAAAAGACTCAGGAACCATATGATCCTCTCAATCGATGCCGAAAAAGCATTTGACAAAATACAGCATCCTTTCCTGATTAAAACCCTTCAGAGTGTAGGAATAGAAGGTACATTTCTCAATCTCATAAAAGCCATCTATGAAAAGCCTACTGCAAATATTATTCTCAATGGGGAAAAGCTGGAAGCCTTTCCCTTAAGATCAGGAACACGACAAGGATGCCCACTCTCGCCACTATTATTCAACATAGTACTAGAAGTCCTTGCAACAGCAATCAGACGACAAAAAGGGATCAAAGGTATTCAAATTGGCAAAGAAGAAGTCAAAATGTCTCTCTTTGCAGATGACATGATACTCTATATGGAAAACCCAAAAGAAGCCACTCCCAAACTATTAGAAGTTATAGAGCAATTCAGTAACGTGGCAGGATACAAAATAAATGCTCAGAAATCAGTTGCATTTCTATACACGAATAACGAGACCGAAGAAAGAGAAATTAGGGAATCCATCCCATTTACAATAGCACCAAAAACCATACGTTACCTTGGAATTAACTTAACCAGAGACGTAAAGGACCTATATTCTAGAAACTATAAATCACTCTTGAAAGACATTGAGGAAGACATAAAAAGATGGAAAGATATTCCATGCTCATGGATCGGAAGAATTAACATAGTTAAAATGTCCATGCTACCCAGAGCAATCTACACTTTCAATGCTATCCCGATCAAAATACCAAGGACATTTTTCAAAGAACTGGAACAAACAGTCCTTAAATTTGTATGGAAACAGAAAAGGCCCCGAATCTCCAAGGAACTGTTGAAAAGGAAAAACAAAGCTGGGGGCATCACAATGCCGGATTTCGAGCTGTACTACAAAGCTGTGATCACAAAGACAGCATGGTACTGGCACAAAAACAGACACATAGACCAATGGAACAGAATAGAGAGCCCAGAAATGGACCCTCGGCTCTTTGGGCAACTAATATTTGATAAAGCAGGAAAAAACATCCGGTGGGAAAAAGACAGTCTCTCCAATAAATGGTGCTGGGAAAATTGGACAGCTACATGCAAGAGAATGAAACTTGACCACTATCTCACACCATACACAAAAATAAACTCCAAATGGATGAAAGACCTCGATGTGAGACAGGAATCCATCAAAATTCTAGAGGAGAACATAGGCAGCAACCTCTATGACATTGGCCAAAGCAACCTTTTTCATGACACATCCCCAAAGGCAAGAGAAACAAAAGATAAAATGAATTTATGGGACTTCATCAAGATTAAAAGTTTCTGCACAGCCAAGGAAACAGTCAGAAAAACTAAGAGGCAGCCCACGGAATGGGAGAATATATTTGCAAATGACACTACAGATAAAGGACTGGTATCCAAGATCTACAAAGAACTTCTCAAACTCAATACACGAGAAACAAATAATCAAATCAAAAAATGGGCAGAAGATATGAACAGACACTTTTCCAATGATGACATACAAATGGCTAACAGACACATGAAAAAATGTTCAAAATCATTAGCCATGAAGAAAATTCAAATCAAAACCACACTGAGATACCACCTTACGCCAGTTAGAATGGCAAAAATACACAAGGCAAGAAACAACAATTGTTGGAGAGGATGTGGAGAAAGGGGATCCCTCCTACATTGCTGGTGGGAATGCAAGTTGGTACAGCCACTCTGGAAAACAGTGTGGAGGTCCCTTAAAAAGTTAAAAATTGAGCTACCCTATGATCCAGCCATTGCACTGCTGGGTATTTACCCCAAAGATACGGATGTAGTGAAGAGAAGGGCCATATGCACCCCAATGTTCATAGCAGCAATGTCCACAATAGCTAAATCGTGGAAGGAGCCGAGATGCCCTTCAACAGATGACTGGATTAAGAAGTTGTGGTCCATATATACAATGGAATATTACTCAGCTATCAGAAAGAACGAATTCTCAACATTTGGTGCAACATGGATGGCACTGGAGGAGATAATGCTAAGTGAAATAAGTCAAGCAGAGAAAGACAACTATCATATGATTTCTCTCATCTATGGAACATAAGAACTAAGATGATCAGTAGGGGAAGAAAGGGATAAAGAAAGGGGGGGTAATCAGAAGGGGGAATGAAACATGAGAGACTATGGACTATGAGAAACAAACTGAGGGCCTCAGAGGGGAGGGGGGTGGGGGAATGGGATCGACTGGTGATGGGTAGTAAGGAGGGCACGTATTGCATGGTGCACTGGGTGTTATACACAACTAATGAATCATCGAGCCTTACATCGGAAACTGGGGATGTACTGTATGGTGACTAACATAATATAATAAAAAATCATTAAAAAAAAAAACTTTTCCTATTTTTGTGTTGGGTTACTTGTTTTCTCATTATTGAGTTTTGAATTTTTTATATATATATCCTGGATAAAAATTATCAGATCTATGATTTGCAAAAATCTTTTCCCAGCGTATGGCTTGTCTCTTCATTCTTTTAACAGTGTCTTACAAAAAGCAAAAGTTTCTAAATTAATGAAGTATAATTTATCAATTTTTTCTTTTATGGATTGTGCTTTTGGTATTATATCTGATCCAAGGTAATAAAATTTTTATCCAGAAATTTTATAGCTCTTGGTTTATGTCAATGACGCACTTTGAGTTAATTTTTGTATATGGCATGATGTGTACATTAAACTTTGCTCTTTTGCATCTTAATATGCAATTGCTCCCACATCTTTTGTTGAAATACCATCCTTTCTCCACTGGATTGCTTTTGCACATTTTTCAAAAAACAGTTGTCCTTTTAAGTGTGAATCTATTTCTAGACTCACTATCCTGTTCCGTTGATATTTTCTATCTTTCTAAGTTTTTCCTCTATTCATTATCTTTTCCTAGACTTTACTATTAACTATTACTTTTAAAGTACATTTCTCATAGGCAATATAATTTGGTTTTATTTTTTGTATCCAGTTATCTCTGCCTCTTAATTGATGTATTTTATGTAACTTAATGTGATTATTAATATGGCTAAGTTTCATTTTATTATTTTGCTATTTGTTCTTATTTTGTCTTATTTTGGATAAACTGATGATCTTTTAATTACTCTTTAGTGGCATTGTTGACTTTATTAGCTATAATTTTTTTTGTTTACTTTTTGTAGATTTTTTTAGTAATTGTTTTAGGGATAATAGATTCTTTCACAGTCTATATTCAAATATGATACCATTTCATGCATACTATACTTTTATTTCTCCTTTCAGACTTTTGTAGTTTTGTTGTCACACACTTTGCTTTCACATATAGACCCCACACTATATGGTTTTTATTTTTGTTCAAACCATTAACCTTTAAAGAGATTCAAATAAGAAAACAATCTATAGACTACTTCTGGAAAAGATGGCAAAGTAGGAGGATCCTAAGCTTACCTTGTCCCACACATATAATTAGATTATACCCACATTAGTGTAAATATCCCAGAAAACAACCCAAAGACTGTCAGAACAGACTCTGCACAGCTAAATGTAAAGAAGAAGCTATATCAAAGAGAGTAGGAAAGGTGGAGATGTGGCTGGGAACCAAACTAACCCAGCGGACTCTCTGTGGGAGTGAGGGATGCCATGGACATGGAAAGGGGAGAGGAACAGACTCTCATACCAGGCACCCAGGCATGGGAAACCTGCACTGGGAAGAAAAATCAACATAATATTTGGCTTTGAAAACCAGAGAGGCCTAACTTTATGACTTCTTACAATTGGGGGGCTTAACACCTGGGGTTGTAAAAAGCAGCAGCTTGGCTCAGGATAAGCTAGGAGGGCAATAGGAAACTGATTCCCCACCCTTAAAGAGACAGCACAACAAACAGCCCCACTGAGATACAGCATAAAAACAGCAATTTGAAAAATGCTTGAGGTGTATGGGAAGATTTATTCACTACTCTTAGAGCATGTGCTAGAGGCGCTGGGATCTTTGGGAACTTCAAGAACAAAAGATCTAGCAGGTGCCACTCCCCTCCCCACCTCTCAGACTAGATGCATGAACACATGCAGCAACCAGTGCAGCAAGAACACTCTCCACCTAGCTTGCTAACAGTGCACCCTGCCCACAAGTACTCCTGTGGACATTCCCCCTCCATCCCAGCCTCAGCAGGAGTTTTCCCAGGTATCTACAGGTCTCCTTGCATAGTGGACCAGTACAGACCTTGCTGGCACCACACACTTCACCCCAGCATTATCTTGTGGATCTTCTCCCTCCAACATTTGAAGTCCATCCAAAGCAGTGCCACAATCCTTGCATTATGTAAGCCGCCCAAATACGGTCCAGCACCATGCCAAAGTGACTCCTACCCTGGGGAGAGGGGAAGATAACCATGAACATCAGTTTGCTGGCAGCCCCAGCAATGAGCTGGAGGAAGACAGCTGATCTGACTGCAGGCCCTGCCTAGCAATGAAAACTTCTGAGGGGACAACATAGGGAAAATGTCCTGCAGTTTGGTGATTCTGCATCTCTGGCAAGTGGCTGGTCTGACAACTGAAGGATAAGGCAGTCAGCCCCAGAATGGCCCACTAACACAGGGACCAAACACTGCCTAAAACAGGCAATGGAAGCCATTGCAGAAAACTGACCTGAAGGTGAATATGTCTCAGCCACAATAGCAGGGCACACACATCACACATAGGAGACACCCCAGAAGTATCAGTTTCCAGTAAACTGGAACAATCCACCACCAGGCACTATAGTGCCCATCTTCATAAAGCCACTACATGAAAGAAAAGAAGATGTAGCTGACTTTCCTAACACACAGAAACCAACATAGAGAATTAGTCAAAATGAAGAAACAGAGGAATATGTTTCAAATGAAATAAAGAAGAGGGGAAGAGGACAAAAATCACAGCAAGAGAGCTAAACAAAATGGAGATAAGTAATTTGTCTGATAGGAATGTAAAGTAATGGTCATAAGTATACTCACTGGACTTAAGAGCAGAGGAACTCAGTGAGACCCTTAACAAAAAGTTAGAATACATAAACAAGAACCAATAAGAAATGAAGAACTCAATAAATGAAATAAAAAATACACTAGATAGAATAAATAGACTAAATGAAGCAGAAGAGATCAGTGATCTGAAAGACAGCAATTGAAAGTAATCAAGCTGAACAGGAGAGAAAATATAATAATAATAAATGAAAATAGACTAAGAGAACTCAATGACAAGCTTAAGCATAACAACATTTGCATTATAAGGATCCTAGAAGGAGAAGAGAGAGAAAGGGGCACAGAAAATTTATTTGATGAAATAATAGTTTAATATGTCCTGAATCTGGGAAAGGAAACAGAAATCTGGGGAAAGAAACAGAAATCCAGATCCAGAAGGCACAGAGAGCCAACAAGAAAATCAACCCCAGGAGGTCCACACCAAGACACATAGTAATTAACATGTCAAAAAGTAGTGATAAAGAGAATTTTAAAAACAACAAAAGAAAGCTGTTACATAAAAGGGAAATCACATAAGGCTTTCAGTGGATTTTTCAGCAAAAACTTCATAGGCCAGAGGGGAGTGGCAGAATATATTCAAAATGGTGAAAGAAAAAAAGAAAAAAAAACCAACAACCCAGCAAACCAGAATACTCTACCCAGCAAGGCTATCATTCAGAATAGAAGGAGAAACAAAGTGTTTCCCAGGCAAACAAAAGTTAAAAAAAATGTATGCCCTCTAAACCAGCCCTACAAAAAAAAGTTAAGGGTGACTCTGAGTGGAAAGCAAAGACCATAAATAGGAGTAAGAAAAGTAGGAAGCACAAAAGCAGTAACATTAAATATATCTATAAAAATTAGTCAAGAGATTCACAAAACAAAGAGATGTACATTATGACACCATATACCTAAAAGATGGGGTGGGAGAAGAGAAGAATAAAGAATGAGTTAAAACTTAAGCACGACCATCAACTTACTATAGACTGCTATATGCATAAGATGTTATATATAAACCTAATGGTAACCACAAATCAAAAACTGGTAACAGATATGCAAAACATAAGGAAAACAGAATCTAAGTATATCACTAAAGAAATTCAGCAAGCCATGAGAGAGCAAGAGAAGAAAGGAACAGCAAGGAATTACAAAAACAACCATAAAACAAGGAAGAAATGGCAATAAATACATACCTATCAATAATTATCTTCAATGTAAATGGACTAAATGCTCCAGTCAAAAGACATAGGGTAACAGAGAGGATAAAAAAGCAAGATCCATCTATCTGCTATCTACAAGAGACTCATTTCAGACCTAATGACACAAAGAGATTAAAAGTGAAGGGATAGAGAAGCATTTATCATGCAAATGGAAGTGAAAAGTAAGCCAGGGTAGCAATACTTAAAAAATAGACTTTAAAACAAAGACTAACAAGAGACAAAGAAAGACCTTATATAATCATAAGGAGAACAATCCAACAAGATATAGCAATTGTAAATATTTATGCAACCAACATGAGGCACCCCAAATACATAGAACAGCTAATTACAAAGGAAGTAATCAATAGTAATACAATAAGAGTAGGGGACTTTAAAACTCCATTTACATCAATGAATAGGTCATCCAAACAGAAAATTAATTTAAAAAACGAACCCTCATGCATTGTTGGTGGGAATGCAAAATGGTGCAGCCACTGGGGAAAACAGTATGGAGGTTCCTCAAAAAATTAAAAATAGAACTACCATATGATCCAGGAACTCTACTACTGGTATTTACCCAAAGAATATGAAAACATTAATTCAAAAAGATATATTCACCCCTATGTTTATTGCAGCATTATTTACAATAGCCAAGATAAGAAAGCAGCCTATGTCCATCAATAAATGAATAAAGAAGATGTGTTATATATACACAATGGAATATTAATCAGTCATAAAAAAATAAAGAAATCTTGCCATTTGCAACAACATGGATGGATCTAGAGGGTATAATGCTAAGTGAAATAAACTGATGAGAGAAAGATAAATACCATAGGATTTCATTCATGTGGAATTTAAGAAACAAGGCAAAAGAGCAAAGAAAAAAAGAGACAAACCAAGAAACAGACTCAACTGTAGAGAACAGATAGTTGCCCAAGGGGAGGTAGGTGGGGGGACAGGTTAAATAGGTAAGGGGATTAAGAGTACACTTACCATGATGAGCACTGAGTGATGTATAAAATTGCTCAATCAGTATGTTAACTATACTGGATTTGATTTAAAAATTTAAAAAATTAAAAAAAACTATATTTATCTATGCAGTTACCATGATCATGTCTGATACTCTTTGTTCCTTTGTATGTATGTTCATCCAGTATCAAACATTTACCTTCTATCTGAAGAGCTTACTTTAATATTTCTTATAGTACAAGTCTACTGGTAGTTATTTCTTCTAGATTTTATGTCTGAAAAGTCATTATCTCACTTTTATTTTTAAAAGATACCTTCTCTGAGTGCAGAACTCTAGGTTGACAGGTTTTCTTTCATAACTGTCAAGATCTTGCTCCACTATCCTTTCACCTGCATTATTTCTGATAGGAAATTGGCTGTATTTCTTATCTTTGTCCCTCTGTTTATAATGTGCCTTATTTTCTCTGGTAGCTTTGAAGCTTTTCCTTTTATCATTGGTCTTGAGCAATTTGATTATGAATTGCCTGTGTGTAGTTGTCTTCATGTTTCTCATTGTTAGCGTTTTTGAGCTTCATGGGTTGATCAGTTTATTGTTTTCATCAATTTTGGGATTTGGCAGGGGGGGTGAAATGATTGTATCTTCAAAATTTTTTCTATCTTCCTTCACTTTTTCTTCAGGTGCTGCAATTACACATAAACAGGCAATTTGAAGTTGTCTCCCAGCTCATTGATGTTCTGATAATGTTTTTACTTTTTCCTCTCTGTATTTCTATATGGATAGTTTCTACTGCTAGGCGAAGTTCATTTATATTTTTCTTTTGCAACGTATAATTTGTCATTATTTCCATCTTGTGTAATTTTCACTATAAATACGGTGGCTTTTATCTCTAGAAGTTGAGTTTGATTCTTTTTTATATCTTCCATTTCTCTATTGAATTTTTGAATGTGTGGAATACCTTTATAATCATGGTTTTAAAAGTCCTCATTAATTAATTCTAACATTTGTGTCAGTTGTGGGTCACTTTTAATTAATTTTTCTCCTTTTATGGGTTGTATTCTCCTTTGAATGCATAGTAATTTTTTTTTACTAGATACCAGAATTATGAATTTTACCTCATTGAGTGCTGGATATTTTTGTATTGCTATAAATTTTCATTAGCTTCATCTAGGATATGGTTCAGTTACTTGGAGTCAATTTGATCCTTTGGGGCCTTGCTTTTAAGAGTAGGCAAGAATAGAATAATGCTCAGTCTGGGGCTAATTATTTCTCACTACTGAGGCACAACCCTTCTGTGTACTCCATTGAGTTACTATGAATGGTTAGGTTTTCCAGTCTGGTGGGAAGGCAATAAGGTGAGGCAATTTTTAGGGCTGCCCTCATCTGTGTCCTGCCTCTCAGGGTTCACTGTTCTTTGATACTCAGTACCTTGACAGCCATCATTTCATAGATTTTATCCAGGTTTTTGGTTGTTTCAGGTGGGAGGCTAAATCCAGTTCCTAATAATCCATCTAAATCAGAAGTGAAATCCAAAGCCAATATTAATATATCTAGGTAACAGAATTCCATCCATAAAACTGATGACAAGAGGCATGTTATGGTAAAAGAAAACAAGTGCTGATTAAGGAGTTTTCAAGTCCTATTCCTGCTCCTAACCTACTGTGTGGTCTTGGACAAGTGACTTCACATCTATGAACCTCAGTTTTCTCCTGAATAATAGAAAGTAATTGCAGATTTCCTATCCCCAGCATTTATTCATTTAAAATTACATTTACTCATATTTATATATATACATGTATGTGTGTTAAGTGGATAGATGGATTTTAGAGGGAGAGAGAAAACCCGCATTGTGCCAGGATTTGTCCTGGACTACAGGAATATAGCAATAAACAACACAGACTTGGTTTCTGCCTTCCTAGAACCTAGGATAGTTTTTTTGAGAAATTACTGCATTCTAAGGGAAACCTTTGAATGTTTTGACACATCTTATTCCATCTATGAATGAATATGTTATTCACACTGCATGGCTCAATAAATATTTTATGTCTTCTTTGATGTCTTTTGTAATATTTCCTCTTACTTCTGATCTAAAAAAAATTACACACATACACACAACCTTGCAGATATATACATATACACTGAATGTTACATGCTTACTTTACATATCTTAAGACACTCATTCATTATCAATTTATTTAACTTTTATAAATTCAGCCCATACTCTAGGCCAGGGCACATGCTAGGCATCAAGGATACAACACTAAACAAAAATGAGTTGTTTCTCAAAATGTGTAACAGACTATTATAATGCACAGTATGTGATACAATGCTACAGGTGGGAAAGGGACACCGTGCTATTGGAACATGAATAAAGGATACCTAACCATATCTGAGAGGATCATGGGTGATGTCCTGTTAAGGTAATTTCGTAGTTGAGTTAAATAAAAATTAAGAATTATCCCATCTGATTTCTGTTTCTGCCTAAAATGTGGAATGATGACAAAGACCTCCACTTCTGCCAAACATGAAATTACTACAAAAACCCAGAGATAGACTGGGCCAAAAAAAAAGCAAGACTTAACTACATGATGTTTATAAGAATTGTACTTTAACTACAAAAATACAATCAGATTAAAATTCAAAGATTTGAAAAAAGATATATCATGGAAACACTAAGTATGAGAAAGTTGGAGTTTTAATGTTTTAAAAGCTGGAGTACTAAACAATGTTAACTTCAAGAATATTACCAGAAGGAGAGAGGGAAATTTTATGATAAAAAGATCAATTCACCTGGAAGACATACCGTTCTAAATGACATTTATTTAAATTATAGAAAGTGATCCTGCCAGAGTTGAAAGAGTGAAATAGACAAATCAATAATTATGACTAGAGATTACAATATTTCTTTCTTAGTAACCTAGAAGATTAGACCAACACTATCAATTCAGTAAAATCAACATTTACAGAACTCTACCATTAATAACTATGGAATACATTTCTTTTTAAGTTCATGTGAAACATTCACAAAGATGGACCATATGCTGGATCACAAAAAAGGTGAATTTTTAAAAATTCAAGGATTGAAATCACAAAGATTATATGCTCTGTCCATAGCATTAAATTATAAATCAGTAATTTTACATATAGCAAAATATACATATATTTGAAAATGAAGCAATACACATCTAATACCCATGGGTGAAAGAAGATATTACAAAGAAAACTTAAAAACATATTTAATGGAATAATTACAACATATTAAAATTAATGACCTGACTAAAGCAGTCCTCAAAGGAAAATTTATAGCCTTAATGTTCGCAGTAGAGAAGATTAAAGTACAGATCATTTATTTCATGCCTTAAGAACCTAGAAAGGAAAACAAACTAAAATCTAAGCAAAATAATGGAAATAATAGAAGACATCAATATAACTGATAATAGCTGAAGAAATCAACAAAGAAAATGTTTATTTTGTAAGATTAATAGAGTTGATAAATCCAGGGTTAAATTAATCAAGAGACAGAGAAAGGACAAATTCTCTGCATCATTATAGATCTTATAGTCATAGGACAATGAGGTTATATTATGAGCTTTATGCAAACCAATTTGACTGCTTAGGTAAAATGGGCAAATTATTTTAAAAACACAACTTATCAGACTAAAACAAGAACTAGAAAATGTTGATAACCATATTACTATAGAAACACTTCTACACTTTCAGAAAATATTTGCTTCCCAATAAATTTTATAAGTCTAGCAAAATCCTGATAACAAATCCTTAAGAGGATATAAAAGAGAAGAATTTACAAACACCTTCACTAATCTAGGCACAAAGATTCTAAACAAAGTAATAGCAAATTAAATCTATCAGTATATAAAATGGTAATATATCATGACCCACTGAGGCTTATTCCGGGACTACAAGATTGGTGCAATACTTATATTGGTTTAAGTACACTACATAAACAGAATAAAGAAAAAAAAACATGATCACAATAGATGCCGAGAGGCATTTGACCAAATTCAGCACTTATTTAAAAATGTTAATCTCTCAGCAAAGAAAAGGGGATTTTCTCAGTCTGAAAAATATACATCTATAAAAATCCTACAGCTAATATAATGAAATATTAAATACCTTCACAATTGGGAATGGGAAATGTTGGTCCATTTTTAGTATTTCTATTCAACATTGTACCAGAGATTCTAGCCAGTATAAGATAAAAAGGTAAAAGGCATGAAGTTTAGACTATAGTAACAGACATTATGATTGATTACATAGATTCCCCTTACACTCCCCTAAGGAATCTACTAAAAATAAGAAAATTTAACAAAGACATGGGATACAATTTCCATATCCAAAAATAATTGCATTTATATATAGTAGGAAAAATTGGAAAATTAAAATTAAAAACACCACTTAAAATAACACTTAAAATATCATCTAAAAACAAAATATGTTAGAATATATTTAACAAAAATGTACAAGATTTCTACACTGAAAAGTATCATTACAGAGAGAAACTAAGATGGTAAATTATAATTTAGGAAAAATAAACCTTATTCATGAATTCGAAGATTTAATATTGTAAAGTTGTTAAATCTGCCCAAATTCATCCAGTCAAAAATCTCAGGTGGTATGACTAGCTAATTCTAAAGTTTTATTTAGAAATATAAAGGACTTTGAATAGCCAAAACAATTTTGAAAAAGAACAAAATTGAAAGAATTATACAACCTGATTTCAAGATTTACTATAAAGCTATAGTAATCAAGTCAGTGTGGTATATGTGAAGAACACACAGATTGGTGTATTTTCTTTCCTTTGATCTAAGATAGACTCACATATATACAATTAAGCTTTCCATAGGGAAATCATATCCTTCTTACAAATATTACTGTAAAATTCAAATCTCATAGTACAATATAGTCTCAATATAGTACAAGTTGATTCTTGACTCCTACTTCATACAATACACTAAAATTAACTAGGGATGTACTGTATGGTGATTAACATAATATAATAAAAATTATTTTAAAAAAATAAAAATAAAAAAATAAAATGTTTAATCAAATTTAAAAAAATACACTAAAATTTATCCAAGATGGATCACAGACTTAAGCATAAAATCAAAAATTAGAAAACTGCTAGAGGAAAATGATGGAAAATATCTCCATGTCCCTGGTGTAAGCAAGGTTACTCAGAACATGATAAGCATTAGCTTTAAAAGAGAAGATTGCTAAATTGTATTGCATTCAATTTTAAAACTTCTCTTCTTCAAAATATACTTAATGAAAACAAAAGATAAGCCACAGATTAGGGAAAAAATCGTAAGACATAGATATAAAAAATGAATTCAGAATATGTGAAGAACTCCTATATGTTTTTTAAGTTAGACAAATAGTGGGCAGAAGACTCATACATTTATCAAAAAAGATACATGAATTAGAAGCACATGAAAAGATATTTAACATCATTAGTCATTACGGAACTGCAAATCAAAACCATAATGAGATACAACTTCACAGCCACTAGAATAGTTAAAATTAAAAAGACCAATAATGCAAAGTGTTGAGATGAGAATATGGAGCCAATGAAACCATCAGAGACTGCTGGTGTGAGTCCAAAATGACACAACCATTCTAGGAAACAATTTGGTTAATCATATACCTACCAGCAATTCTCCTCCTAGATATTTACTCCAAAGAAAACAGGTATTCACAAACAGTACAAAAAAAAAAAAAAAAGCTCATAGAAGCTTTAAATCACAGAATGCAAAAACTAGAAATACCCCCAAATACCCATCCACAGATAAATTAACTTTAAAAGTATAAATTCATACAACAGACTCATTAACAACACACACACACACACACACACTCCACAACATCATGAATGAATCTTAAAAACATTGTGATGAGTAAAAGAAGCCAGACACAAAAGAGTACATACCATCTGATTTGTTATATAAAATTCTAGAACAGACAAAAACTGTGCTAATAGAAATCAAACGATCACCCAGGTAGAAAGTAGACAGTGAGTTAAGTGCATCAAAGACTTTAAGTGATAAAAATGTTCATGATAGGAGTGTTGGCTACATCAATGTATTTATTTGTCAAAACTCATTGAACTGTATACTTAATATCTAGTTATATTATCACATGTAAATTATAGTTCAAAAGCATTTAAGAGTGCCAATCTTGGGAAGATTCAAGGGCTTTTCATGCAATGGAACAGCTTTTGCAAAGGCTCAGAAGGGAAAAGAAAATCAGTGCTGCAAAGTGGCTTATAAATTACCTGTTGGATGTTTTATAGCCAATTTTAATACTCTGTAGCGTACCCATGTGTTTTAACTGAATTTTACACACACACACACACACACACACACACACACACACACACAAAGGTTCTTGGCAGTCTCTCTAGAATATATGCATGTGTGGTAGAGCGTAAGTGTTCAGGGCTTGGCTCTGGAGCCAAAATTCAAAGCCTAGATTCAAATCCCAACACCACCTCCCCTCCTTGTGTAGTAGCTGTGAAAGCTCAGTCAAGTACTTGATTTCTCAGTGCCTCTGTTTACAGATCTCTAAAATGGAGAGGAGGATAGTACTTCCCTCTTCCAAAGTTGCTGGGAGGGTGATGTGAGATAATACATATAAAGTACTTAATATTTATTACATGATGAACACTAATAAATGTTAATTATAAATGAGGACAGAGTCTATCTTATTCACCACCACTTCCAGGCACATAGTGAGATTCCCAACTGAATTTAGAGGTTGGCAATTAGAGCAAAGGGTCTGTTGGATCCAGAAAACAAAGAAGGGAGATGTACCAACTACCCATGTCTCTCTTGCAGCCCCTGGGGTAGAAAAAGGATCTGTTTCTATTCTTGGTGTTTTCCCTACAGATGGAAACTGCTTGTCAACACCCATAAAGCCACATCCACCAAAAGCTTCCCCTTCTCCTTTGCAGCTACAGAAGTAAGTAGAGTTAATTCATGCTAAGACCCATGAAGAAAATAAAGGAATAATTTTAGTCTCAACAATCTTAGCTTGTTTACTTCACATGTAATAATACATGGGCATTAAAAATTGTGTACAATTCTCATTAACCAAGAAAAAGTATTTTCTATTCATTTACTCAAAACATAGTATAGATCAAATCTTTGATATGGCCCCTACTTCTTCTTAGGCAATAAAGTCCATCATAAACCATATTCTCCAAGAAAATTCCCCATAGTTACCTGCTTGATTTTGCTGTTCTCTCAAGGGTTCATCATAAGCCCTGTAATCACTGTACTATCCTGCCTCTCAAAGTCTGATCTCATTGGAACTGACCTTCTGATTCAGAATTCCTATGAGAGTCTGAAAAACAGACCTAATTAAACCACCTATTCCATAGCAATAGGAAATTGAGACCCAGAGAGGGGTAGTGTCTTGTCTAATGCCACACAGGTTGTTGTTCAATAAACAGAGATGTCAATAAATAAAGTATATAGAGTGACAATGATGTGCCTTCTATGTCCACACTCTGGATCTTCAGAGAAATAAGAATTAGTCAGAATCCAAGATGCCAACCTTCCTCCCACTCACAATGCCCTAAAGGAAGAGAAGTATGGAGGGGGTATCTCCCAGAAGAAGATCAGGAGGAGCAACGAGAGGGATTTGGAGTGGATAAAATTGAGGATAGCTTGATAAATCTCCTAAGTCACTTTCATAAGGGGCTGCTTGTGATTTATTCACCTCTGTGTACCATTGGATGGCTCCAGAGTGTCCCGTCCATTGGAGAAATAGAAGATCAATAAGCAGAATAAAATTTTATTTCCACATAAATTATATGGAACTTATAAAATAGAATGAGAGAGACAAAATGGAAGGGAATGGGATAAATTGGGATGGGAAGGAACAGGAAGGAATGTGATGACGTTGAATTGAATGAAATGAAATCAAATCCATGATGAATGGACAGGAATCTATCATCACCCATCTACATTGTCACTTTACCCTTTGTGGCAAGGAGGCTGGCAGCATTTTCTTAAAAAAAAAAAGCCACATTCCATCTTGGCCTCTCAGCCTCATGTAATAACCCACTAGGTCCACCAGTCCCAACCAGATAGTTTAGGATCTCTAGCATGTCCCAACTAAATTAGAAGAGAGAACTTGAGACCCGGGAAAGAAATGCTGAGCCAATTATGTGTCTTTCACAGAAACAAAGCAGAATCAAAAAGGCATCAGAGTTTCAGCCTACTTTCCCCACACCAAATGACAAAGCTTCTGAACACTTTTGGAGAGCAACAATTATGTGAATACAGTATTCATTACTTGAAGAAAACAGACTCATCAATACTCTATGTCCTAAGGAGAGAAAGGTGTGGGGGAAAAAATGGTCCAGGATGGAGTCTGGGACCTTGTGCAGTTTCATCCTGACTATGACTGAGGACAGCACTGCTACCTGTATCTGTCAGGGTCAGGGTCCTCATGACCCTGAAATCTAAGGTTGTGATTCATCATTATCTCAACAAGCATTTGCTTCATGCTCACTTCAAATTTCTCAGTACCTTTGTGCTCTTTCTTCAATGACTAGAGCAACTTTCTGCAGAAAAATCCTTTCCATCAACACAAAGCAGATGGGCAGCCCACCAGAGCGTAGCACCTGCTCAGAAAGCTCCTTTCGCCTCTGCTGCAATTCCTCATGGCTGCTGTGTGAATATTCCAGACCATTTGTAACTCAGCATATGCTCACTTGGAGCAGCATTGTGCAGCAGACACAAGTTTTGACTGCTGCTGGTCTCTCAACCTCTATGTTTGTGGTCAGCTCCCTGGCCAGACTGATCTATCTGTCTTGGTTTGGGCCCAGTAAGCTCTCAACAAATCCTATACCACCTTGTGCTCCTGAATTCGCCTAACCACTCAGCCCTGGTACATAATAGACAGAGAATAAAAGTTACTTTCTCTACTCTTCTTCAGATGGCAGCTGAAAAAAAATCAGTGCTTGGGGTGTTGTAGCATCCTATACTAGAAAACTCTACTGTGGAAAAATGTGACTGTTAGTGGTTTGACTTCAGCTTGGTGATTTCCAATGGGAGTGAAGTAGGGCAGATTTGGAGATTGGGCACTTATTCATTTCTTCACGTTGACAATTTGTACCATAGAGGCAGTTACCTGTATCGCATCAAATTCTAATTGCCATTCAGTCATCAACAAAACCGCTCAGTGTCTGCCTTCACATAACAGGAAATGTCCTAGTCACTGTTGAATGAGGTGATTGGAATGTGGCACATAGATGTTGTTCCCCACATTAGATCCTTCTAGGACTATTCCATTCACTGCTATTATTGCCAGCTCTGCTTTTGGCCTTTCCTTTTCTTGGACAAGGTATTATCCTTACCTGTGGCTGACAACAGTGACCTTTATAACGTGCCTTTCATCATTTCTGCCAGTTATCACCAATGCAAAGTCTACCTCCCCTACATTAAACTTTTCTTCCACATAATACCTGCTTTTTTCAGTCTATGTTGGCAGCTTTAACTGGGATTTCTAGCTCCTGCTCATGTATACCAGATCTCAGAACTCTCACGTACTTTGGCAAAGCCTACAAAAACCGTACTTTGGCAAAGCCTACAAAAACCGTACTTTGGCAAAGACTACAAAAACAACTGGAAGATGCAGACAAGTCAGCTGACCTGCTGTTGCCGACAAGTCGGCCTCCTGATGTGGCCTGGCCTGTGTTCCCACCTACTGGTCCTGTGCAACAGTGGGAAGCAAAAAAATTGTTGCAAACGACCTGCCATATTCTATCATAGTATATGCCACAGCTATCCTATCAAACTATAGGGAAATTAAAGAGAAGAGGCTACAGCTCCTTTGACAATCCTGGCATGAGAGGTGGGATCTTTGTCCCCTCCCATTGAAACTGAGCAGGCTTGCAACTTATTTATAATCAACTGAATGTGGTAGACTTCTGAGGCTTAGTAAAAAAATGCAAGGGGTGCCTGGGGGGCTCAGTCAGCTAAGCGTCTGACTTTGGCTTAGGTCATGATCTTAGGGTCCTGGGATGGAGTCAGGTCCCGTGTCAGGCTCCCTGCTCAACAGGGAGTCTGCTTGCCACTCTCCCTCTGCATCTCCCCCTGCTTGTTCTCACTCTCAAATAAATAAATAAATAAAATCTTTAAAAAAAAAAAAGGTGATACAGCTTCTGCCTTATTCACTGAGACACTCATTTTTGGAGACCTGAGACAACATTTAAGAAGTCCAACCTCCCTGGGGCACCTGGGTAGCTCAGTTGGTTAGGCATCCAACTCTCGGTTTCAGTTCAGGTCATGATCTCAGGGTCGTAAGATCAAGCACCACATTGGACTCTGTGCTCAGTGCAGAGTCGCTTGAGATTCTTTCCCTCCGCCCCTTCCCCTACTCACTCTCTAAAATAAATAAAATCTTTAAAAAAAAAAGTCCAACTTCCTTGAGACCACCATACTGTTAGAAAGTCCAGGCCACACATACAGGTCACTTGTAGATGCTCTGGTCAACAGGACTGGCTAAGGTCCACACTGATGGCCAGCATCAACTGCCAAACATGGAAGTGAAGGTGCATTGATAGGAGTTCAGCCCCAGCCATAAAGTCACCCCTATCCATTAAGGGTGAGACAAGGCATTCCCACTGTGCCATATCTGGAATTCCTGACCCACAGAATCCACGGACATGTTAAAATGGGTGTTTTAAGCTACCAAGTTTTACAATGATTTTTAGTAGCAAGAGTAGCTGGGACAAACAGTGTCTAAAGTCAAACAAGCCTACACTGAAATTCTAGCTCTATCCACTATGGGAAGTTAGTAAGCTACTCAACCTCTTTGAGTCTGTATCTGATGTAGAAAGTCATGATAACAAAACTGATAGAGAATTTGTGAACTAACTAACGTAGAGGGAAATAGTACCCCTCCTATGCGTGTCTGCTTCCTTTCTCCCTTCCACTCATTCCTCATTCTCAGATCCAATGAGCCAAGTAGAGGTTGGAGGTTCATTAACCATTGCTGTCAAAGATGCTAATGTAACTAATGTATTATCTTTCATCTGCAATATAATTCATTTATATAAATAAAAAAGCAGTTGAGGGAATACCTTGCCCAAAAGAAACTAAAAAAGGTTTTTCCCCTCATCTTGGCTGCTCTTGCAAGGGCAGCTCATCTGGCTTCAGGCCAACTAGAGACATTTCCATCTTCAGCCGGTCTTTGTGAGGGCCTTCCAAATCCCTAACCTTTTATCCCCCAGTAATTTTCTCATGCAATCTTCACCACAAACCTATGAGCGAGGGTGATTCTTCCCTTTCAAGTTTAAGAGATGGTGAAGGAGAGTCCACAGTACAGCACTAGAATCTAGGAGGATAACATCAGCTTCCTGTGCATGAGCAACTAGTGTTGCCATGTTACAGCTGGTCTACATGGTATCTCGGCTGTTGGCTGGCAGCTATTTGGGAAGATAGATTTAAGTGAGAAAATATGAGAGACTCATTTCTGCTCTATGTAGCCTGGGTTACTGATATGGGGAGAGAACATAAACATATTGAGTACTTAGCATGTACTGAGCATTCTGCTGGCTGTTTTTCCTGCATTATACATTGTAATACCCAACACATTCCAAGGTTCATCTATAACCTTATTTTATAGATGAGGAAATGGAGGCTCAGGGGGATAAGCAAATTTACTTCAACTCATGCAAGAAGAGATGTTCGAATAGGCAGCAAGGCTGGTGTGTCTGATTCTAAACCTATAGTTTCCCCTTCAGCACCTCTTGTTTCCAGGCATGTTTTATTGAATCAGTGCTAATGTCAGTGAACTTGTGCAGATTTGATGGACTGGTCAATTTACTGACAAATTAGTTGATAGGGCTTAACAGGATTCAAAGTATCTTTTGGTCAAGTCAGCCTACAGTTTTACAACTGACTTCCATGAGCTCAAGTCTACCTATAATTGACATGAAAACTAGCCTGAGAACAGAAGTTACAGTAGGGGAACTGGACTGAGAGCCTAGATTTCACTGGATTCTGCCGGCTCGGAGGTCACTTGTTGGGCTTGGCTCCTACAGACAGAGATTCTCAGAAAACGCAGCAAATGTGCAGATATTGTAAGTCTTGGAATGCAAATGATGAACTTGAGTTTTTATTCTGAATTTTCCTCAAATTTGAGTCTCTCTATACGCTCACAGGGACCCAGACTAGATGTTAACATACAAACCAGCAAAGGGAGAGAGAACAACTTTAGCCCAGAATTGACTTAAATAAGTCAGGATTTATTGAAGTTAGATTCAAAATGCAGCTTTCTGTGGGACCTCTCAATAGCAAGGCGAAATGGGGCAGCAGATGGCCTTATTTATACCAAGACTGTATGCGGGTCTTTTATTTGCTTGCTGTCTTAGGTTTCAAGGAACAGATTCAAACTAGCTTTAGACAAGGAGGGTTGATTGCAAGGAATCGGGAGTACTTGACAGGATGCAAGAACAGGAAACACAGCTGAGCCGTATAGGAACTGGAAAATCTGGAGCTGCTCCTGTGTCCGTCTAGCTCTCACTCTCTGAAGCAACATGGCCTCTTGTCTCTGCTAGAAACTTACTACATTCCTCTCTCTGTGGACTGTTTTCTCTTCCTTCCTGAAACCTCATCATTTCAATTTGCATGGAGCTCCCCGTTGCCATGGTGCCAACTCTACCTGCAGTGTGACCTTACAGCTCCCTTCCCATCTCCCTCTGACAACATCTGGAACATCAAGTTCTGAAGAGAGAATCTGATATTCAGTTCAGGGTCAGTGACAACGGAGTTTAAGTCACGTCATAGAACACTGTCCTATCCCTTCTTGACACAGGCGGCATACTGGCTTGGGAGGCACTTTCAAAGAAAGGCAACTGACCTTAGCAGACTCTTGAAATATATCTAGTACATACCTGAGGGGATGTGGGCAGAAATAGCCGAGATAGAATCTAGCCTAAAACCTATGGAAGCATAAACAGAACCAAGAAGGTAAGGTCCCCTCAAGTGCTTATATTTTGTAATTTTTCTCCTCTTTTGTACCAACTATCTTTTTATGTGAAATGTAGGTTTCACAATTCTCAGACTCACGCCAGCATTTGAGTGACAGCTGTATGTCCCATGGGCCTTCCTTTCTTTATCAATAAAATGAGGGGCAATAAAACTAACAAAAGCTTACTCTTTTTCCTTGACTCCCTGGAATAGTGAGAGCCCACTGTGTGCCAGGCACTATGCTCAGCACCAGAGACACTAGTCTGTGCCAAGAGAAGCTAGCACAATTGCAGAAAAAAATAGATCAGCTAAAATAAATAATTATACTACCACAAAGTCTTTCCAAAGTATGGTCAGATGACATGCCATTACCATACAGTCGAGCAATGAGCTCCAGTATTAGGGTTTCAGCTTACAATGCAGATTCCTAGGTCTCCCCTAAATACACAGAGTCAGAAACTGTGGGGCTGGAGCCCAGAATCTGTATTTCGAGCAAGACCCCAGGAAATCCTAAGGGTGCCATGTTTGAGAACCACTGCTCTCTTCTGTGAAGTGTCACGCTTGAGGCCACGCCACAGTCACAGAGAAGAGTGACTCCCTGGCTGAAAGAGTTAGAGGAGTCTTCCTCAAGGCGGGGACACATTTGAGTTGAGTCCCAAATGTGTTTGCCAGGAAAAGAATGAAGATCAGAGAACCATAGGCAGAGGGAAAAGCAAAAGGCCAGAAGCATGAAAATCAGGGCAGGCTCTGAGGGGCAGAGAAAAGACCCCAGACATTTTCGGGAAGCATGGCAAGATGGGAAAGAGAACAGAGATAGAGTGGGAAGGGCTAAGTATGCAAGGCTTCAAAATAAAAGGTTCAAGGGGTCCTTAAACAATTTCTCTGACTTGTATTTTCCTTTAATATCATTTCTGCAAATCTACTTTTCTGGCCATGGCCCAGCCCAAGAAAAGCCTCCAGAATCTTAAAGGAACTGCTCATCAAACACAACTGTTGAAACAAACCAAAGACAGAGAGCCTGGAGCTGGTTCCATCTAATGCCATTCACTGGAAGGAGAACTGAAATTCATCCTGAGATCTGTCATTACAAGGAAGGAGGAGTCCATTGCTCAATCTTCTCTCAAAAGCCTGGACAGACTGGGGATTGCTTTTGCCAGAATCATTATCCACCCAGTGCCAGCCAAGGTCCAAGAGCTGCTTTGTCTCCCTGCCAGACAGGAGAGGCTGGGATTCTCTGATGACTTCCCTCCCCAGGCCAAGAACATCAACCAACCTTGAGCCAAACTTCAATACTGCCTGCTTCCCTCCCAGAATCTGGCATTTCCATTTCTAAAATCATCCAAATAGCCACATGCGGTTAGGTTAAGGGCAAAAACCCACAACCAGAAATGTTCTTTTTTTCCTTTGTCAATAGGGACAATTTGCTTTTAAAATAGTCACCTAAGGTGTGATTGATGGGAAATCAGTACTTGTCATTTCTGGCTCCCTAGGAAATGTCATTTAGTCAAACTTAACTAAGCCTTTTATTTCCCATATTCACTCCCTCCTGAACTGGGGCCTGTCAGCTACCCATTCCAGAAACAGCAGAGAGCCTGTATACCCTGCAGTATTTTCATAGAGCAATTCCTCCAGCCTAACAGATCAAATTTCCAGGTCTTTTTGTTCTCTCTTCAAAACCAGATAGCTCTCCCAGAGCAGCATGTCTAACTTTGTTTAGATGCCAGTGAGAACAGAGAGCAAGGGCTTCATTTTCTGCTTTTCCTTTTTCCACACTCCTCTGTCCACCTCCTCCACCCAGCAACACTGAAGGAACCCTGGGTTCCTAAAAGAATCAAGTCATCTTCTGAGGTGCCAAGATTTTCCCTCTCACACTTGCAGTTTATAGGATTTCCAGAAACTTGCCTTTAGGACCAGCACACATGCAGATGTTCGAGGGCAGAGTGAGCCTGCCAGGGCTCCCTGAAGGGCAAGGGCTTTGTTTTTTGTTTGTTTATTTGTTTTGGGTTTTTTTTTTTTATTTGAGAGAGAAAGAGAGTGGGGGGGGAGGGCAGAGGGAGAAGCAGCCTCCTGGCTGAGCAGGGAGCCCAATAGGGACTCCATCCCAGGACCCTAACATCAGGACCTGAGCTTAAGGCAGAAGCTTTACCAATTGAGCCATGGAGGCACCCCGGGGCAAGGGCTTTGAAATCAGAAAGACCAGGGTTTACATTCCAACTCTCCCAGATACTAGTTGTGTTACCTTAGCCAACGTATTTTCCTTATGAAATGTCAATTTTCTCACTTGTAATAGGAAAGCAATATTGACATCTGTCCAGTTTTAGGGTGAGAAGTAAAGAAAGTAATTGTGGCAGACACTGTTGGTTGTTGTTCTCAATCTGATTGTCCCTGAGCCCCTTCCACCTTAGAGGCGGACAGAGCTTACTCCTCACTTTCCCAACTACCCTTTCCATGAGGAGTAGGTGGCCAGATAACATAGTTCAGGGAAGTAGAATTAAGCAGAAGTATGAAGTGGTTCTGGAAATGTCTTCTTTCCTAATAAAAGGGACAGATGAGGCAGAACCTCTTTTTCCTCTTCTATATGCCTTAAACAAAGATGAGATGTCCAGAGCAGCAGGAACTTTCTTGTGACCAAGAGAATATCAGCATCATCAGCCCTGACGTTGACAGAGACATCATCAACACATTGAACCAATGCTACATGCATCAAATTCCAGATTTCTCATGACATGAAAAAAAACAGTCCCTCTTTATTTAAGCCACTGCAAGTTAAACTTTGTTTCTTGCCACCAAATGCATTCCTGATAGGTATAAGTGATCTTAACACAGCAGCTACAATAGTCACTGGTATTTGATAATTATTAGCTCTTCTCTCTTCCCCTCACTCAAAGTGTTCAGCCCTAATCTGTACCACAGGGTTGTTCATATTTATGGTAGAATTTGGGCCCAGAATATGGATCCAAACTGACTTTCAAGGTCTCTGAAATCAGTTTCTTCCTCCCAAGGCCCCTTGCACACTGCTGTCAAAATCCTAGTCAATGCCAGCCAAGCCTATTGGTTACACCGCCCATGTGTCATGCTCATTCTATCCCCAAGCCATTCCTGCCTTCCCTCATTCTTCCCCACCCCACCCCTTTCCTTTGGCCTGCCTAAATCTTTATCTTTCAATTCTTAGCTGCAGCCCTACCACCTCCCTAAAATGCCTTTTCTGATGTGGTCAGCCACACTCAGGAGACACAAGAGAATCCTGTGCTAAAAAAACTGCTTGCCCCATTTGGCAATGACAGTGACTACACAGAAAAACATGGCTACTCAAGGGAGCCCTTGGAAAGAAGGGACATAGAGTTTTAATCAGCAGTAACCAAAGGCAGAGCTGTAACAAAACACAGGGCAGTTGCAAAGCAGCTCTCAGGGCTTGACTTTGGCTCCTGTAGAAATGAAAATAAAAGAACTGGAGAGTTATGGTCATGTAGGGGCTGCCCTTGAGATGGCAAGAAGAGGCATGCAGGGAGTGCAAGAGACAAAGGCATTTCTGCACAGTGCATCCAGAAGCTCCACCAGGTCCCTGGCCAAAGAAAAGGGGAATTAAATGGCCAAGGCTTTGGAGGACTTCATCTCCTGCCACAACCCCTCAGTACAAGGGGTGATGGATCACCATGTGGTTAACCAGATAAACACTGAACAAAGACAGGATGGGCCACATTGGCCCTTCAGGCAGAGTCCTTGGGGTCTATCAGCAGCTGCCATCAAGCCCCTTCTGTGTTCTTCTTGGGTGAACTGTGACACCTGCTGGTTTACAACGGAGAAAACCCAGGCTTCTAGGATTTGGTAAAAAAGCTGCCTGGTACTAGTGCAGGACACATGGCTCCCACATAGACAAGGTTCTTTGTTAGTGAGATATTGCACATCTTGGAGTTTCTATGGCCATGGCCACATGCAGAGTCAGCTTCCTATGGCCACAGTTGTTTTAGTCCTGGAAGGACAATGAAAGTAACCAGAAGGTGTTACAGGGAGAGACTAAGCACAAGGAGATCTGATTTCTGGCTCTGCCTCTTCGTGGCCTCAGGACACTAAGCAAATCATTTCTGTTTCGTTGTTGTTGTTCTTTTCAAAGAAATTCATTATCTTTATTCCAGTTTCATGTGTAAGGAATCAAATCATATCATATGCTTGTTGACACCACAAATATGTTTTCAAGCATTACTCAAGCATCTGCCATGTGCTAACTAACACAGTACTAGACAGATACACACATACATGCACATACACAGAAGCACATACATGCATAGTACACAATACTGGTGATACACACATGAACCAACCACAATTCTAGTCTAGGAGGAGGGACAGACATACAAACCAGACAACCTTGTTCTTTTTGCCTGAAACTCTTCTTCTTGGCCTCTCTTTCAAGTCCCAGCTCACATGTCACCCCTTCTGGGATACCTTCCACGGCCCCTCCCATCAAGCCACATCCTTTTTGACACTCTCAGGGTGAGCACTGTCATTTCTTGGGAGCATAGGGCCCGGAGTCAGGCAACTGTCGGTTCAAATCCTAGTGGCCCCCAGCCCCCTCTCAGTAGCTGTGGGAACTTGGGTGAGTTACCTAGCATCATCAAGCCTTGGCATCCTTTTTGTAAAATGTGGATAGTAACACCTGCTCCCCAGGGTTTTATATGCACTCAAACTGGCACTTGGAAAGCACTTGGAAGAGCACCTGACAAATAGTAAGTTCTTAACACTGTTAGCTTTTACTTTCGTTTACAGAATTTTTAACGTCCATCCCTCCCACCAGACTATTAGCTAAGGCCCGATCAGTTTTTTTCATGCCACGTTTTCTGCATCTATCACAGTACCTCAAAAACTGAGCTTTTTCTTCTAGAACATATACTTTCCAGGGACAGTATAGAGATCAATGGCAATAAGACCCCCAGTCAGCAGGAGTCAGCATGAAGCCCAACACACAGAGAAGTATTCAGTTGATATTATCATTAATACAATGAAGTAAATACGATGGTCAGAAGTACAATAGAAAAGGTAATTACTTTTACCTGGGAACGGGAGGATGCCTGGTCAAAGTTTTAAGGGATGGAGGAAGGACTTAGCCAAACAGTCTGTGCTCAGTTGTGGATAGAGAGAAACAGATTCCAGTCCCTGCCCTCCAGGAAGTCACGATCCCATAGAGGAGGACGTCTCCCCTGCCCCAGCCCAGGGTCTTTTGGGTGCACAGAAAAGGACAGCCTGATGCAGAATGCCTGCACAGAGAAGGCTTCTGGAAGGTGACCCAGAGTAGAGCCGTGCAGACAGAGAGGGAGTAAGCAGGCTAGGAACCAGAAGGAAGTTTCATTCTGCAGAACAGTAGGAGACAGTGAATGCTGGGGAACTGCAAAGAATTCAGACTTTGGGTACCTGGGCCCAATTGGAAAGTCAGGAGGCAGGTAATGAAGAGCCAGGTAATAAAACTATGCTAAGGAATTTGGATTTTATTCAGCAAGCAGTGGGAATAGCTGAAAGAATCCAAAAGCAGGAGAGAATGATATGCTCACAGTTACATTTTAGATAGGTCGTTCTAGAAGGACAGTCAGACAGCAGTGGGGAGATTAGTCAAGAGGTCTTGGATGAATCCCGACAGGCAACGGTGATGGCTTGCCTTAAAAAAGTAGAAGTAATGAGAGGACTGAGTGATTTAAAAATACAATTAGGATGTACAATCAACTGGACTTATGGATTTGGTGTGGGAAGCAAAAAAAAGAGCAAATGATCCAGAATTTAACTTGGGTGACCAGGTGGATTATGGAGCCATTCACTGATTCAAAGATAACAAGAAAAAGAGCAAGTCTGCAACAGGAAAAGAGCCAGCACTGTTTTGTTCATATTTCATTTGGGATTTCTAAGGAGCCAATAACAATCCTCTTCTTCAATGTTACATAACATCATTTCCTCATGCACCAGCCACTTGCAGGGTTATGTAATCAACCCAAATCTTGGTCTTTCAGCTCCTACCAGCTCACATGTTGACTGGGAACCACCACTGGTTCCCCTGCAAGGGCTGAGTCACACGGTCAAGCTGCTATCTTCCCTGGCTTTTCCCTGGCCTACCAACCCTTCCAGGAGGGAGACTCAGACTAGCAAGGCAACCAAGTCTCCAGTCAGCAGCTTCATGAATGGAGCTGAAATTCAGAGCACAATCAGAGCCAGCAGTACACACTTGAGAGGTAATAACACAGAGTTGTGAAAAGGCAGCATGGAGAGCAGCTGAACCCGCCAGGAAAACTATGCAGGGTAAGAAGCTGAGCACAGATGGAAGCCTGAGGAGCAAGAACCATCAAGAGAACCATTAAGAGAAGAGCAAGGCGGAGGGAGAAGGACTGACAAAGGAGGAATGGCCAGGATGACATAGGAAGAAAATCATGATAAACTCAAGGGAGGAGGGAACTAAACACACGGTGGTCAGAGACATCCAGTTCCACAGCGAAATCAGTGCTGAAATCTAAATTCAGGGCTTGTGGGTGTTTGGTTGGTTTCAGAGCCTGGGAGCAGTTAAAGATGGAGGAAGTAGAGACACTATCTTGTGAAGCCAACTCTTTCAAGAAATTTGTAAAAAAAAAAAAAAAATAGAGGGCAGAAGCTAAAAGTAGTTAAATGTAGAAAGTATTTTCGGTTTTTACTTTGGACATTAGTGCTTGTGGAGAGGCAGCATGTGGTGAGTGTCACGTACTGTAGCTCAGCTTCTAGAGCCAGACTTGAGTTCAAGTCCCACCTCCACACACAAGCTGGGCACATCCCTCAACTCCTCAGGATCCCATTTTGCTCATTCGCAAGATGGGGAGAATAACAGTACTAACATACAGTTGTATTTAATAGTTACAAGGAGTCAAGTGCTTAGGTGGTGCCTGACCCAGTGTAAACAATAAATAATAGTCTTTTCTGTTGATATTCCTATTTAATAATCAGAAAAAGCCATTAAAAGGAGACCCTGAAAATACAGGATAAAGAATTAGTGATGGAGGGAAGTTGCTGAAGAGTCAGGAGATGGAGCAGAGAACTAAAAGGGGTGTAGCCTTAGACAGGAGGAGGGACCAGGCTTGTGTTCACTGAGTCAGAGGAAGTCACAGGGGTTCAGATTCCGGTGTGTTGGTTTTAGGCAAGAAGGAGACAGAGAGTCGAGAGAGCCTCCGTTGTGCTCTGTGAGGTATGAAAGAAGGTCATTGGCAGAGAATGAAGAAAGAAGTGCGGAGGGGGCAGAGGCTGTTGTCAGAGGCAAGAGTGGGGATGGTCTGCTGTTGTGGCCATGGAGAGTGGCCGGCAGAGGTGTGGGTCTGGGAGGGGTCCAAGATCCCCCGGAGCACTAATGCATCAATATCCTCAGCAATCTCAACAGCCTGTGGGAGAGTAGAGAGGACTATTGGTTGGACTGCTCCATGGTCAAGACTTTGAGAGTCTGACAGAAAGTTAAGGAGACAAGGACACCAAGTGGTGAAGTGGTAGACAGAGACCCCAGGCTAGAAGGCGGAGGATGTAAAGCCAGGAGAGGAAAAAGGTGAAGCCACTAGAGGAACTGACGTCTCCACCTATAGGCACAACGAAGTAAGAGAATGGAATGGCAGGTGGAAGGAAAGGAGCTAGTGACCAGAGAAGCAAAAATAATAATAATAATAAAAAAAAAAAAGTCCAGCTTGGCACCATGATTAGCTTGACCAACAGGATAAAGCAAAAAAAATAATAATAATAATAAAAAAAAAAAGTCCAGCTTGGCACCATGATTAGCTTGACCAACAGGATATGGGTTTCACAGGCTGGGCTATGAGAATCCTTGTAGCTTCCTTCCCCCCAGACCCCTTGGAAGCCTTGCTCTTCAAGTCCTGAGCAGCCTGATAAGCAGTCCAGCTCTCCTGAGGTCCCCACACTGGGGAGACCATGTGGAGATGCCACAGCGAGGGATCCTGGGATTACAAAGAGAGGGAGAAATGGCCGGCTGGCCCTCTGCCATGCCAGACCCAGGTATTTAAATTACACAACCTAGGCCCCAGACACCACGAAACAAAGACTAATTGCTCTTGTGGATTCTGGCCACCTTACAGATTCAGGAGAATAAATGATGGTTGTTATTTTGGGTGGTTTATCAGGCAGCACTAAACAGCCAGAGCAACTGGAGTCGAGCTTTCAGAGAAGGTACAGTCTAGACTGAAACAAGAGCCCGTGAATGGCCGTGATGACCTGGTGGCTAAAGAAGATAAACTAATTGGTACCAAGAGGTCACACAGGAAAAAAAGCCACCCTCACCGTGGATACAGAGGAAGCTAGATCAGAGAGAGGGGATGAGGTAAGACTTGTCAGAATGTGCAAAACCCATAAGAGAAAAGTTTTATTCTCAAGTACCATAGAAACATCTATTTTTATTTGAACATACTTATTAGGTATCAGTCTAAGTGTTCATGTAAACTGGTCCCAAGGAACATGCTGCTATGTTTAAATTTAGAGTGTATGATGTTGGCCTAGGTGATCCCTCTTTAAACATGAAATAATACATTGCGTTTCTTTGAAATGGTATCTTCAATATAGCTGTTGTATTACTCAATGATTATAACACCTCCCCCTCAACTCCCATGTATTGCCATATATAGTCCTGTTTCTCTCTCCTGTGATGTTAAACATTCAACAAGTCTGTAGGGAGCATCTGCTAGGTGCCAGGCTCTGTGTTAGGTGCTGGACTTAGACTTTTATTAGTCAAGTCCTGTCCGTGTTGGGGGATTGTAATGGAGAGGTTTAGCAAGCACTTAACAGAGGCCGGGCCCTATACTGTGCCCTTTACAAGTCTTATCCCATTCCAACAATAATAGGTGGGTTCTGTTTCCGGCGGGGCTCAATCAGATAAACAAAACCACTATAAACACAGAGAGATTTGTTACAGGGGTTGGACTTGGTACAACTGTGGGAGTCGGTTGTCCTCACGTCGGATATTGGAGCCGGAAGTCATTAGGGGAGGCAGTCAGCAAGGGAAGAGGGATGTGAAGTGGGGAGAGCTCACAAAGATGGACTGAAATCATGTCAGTTTGTTTCTGATTTTTGTGGTATGAGTGTCCTGCAGAAGCCAGGCCTTGTCCTGGAGCTTAGCAGACATACCCGGCCAGGAAGTCAGAGCAGCCGAGGGAGGATCTGAGGGGGAGGCGAAGGCATGGCAGGCCTGGCTGCTACCTCCCGCCAACCAGGGGAGCAGATAAATGATGACGTGTGTCGACTACCAAATGACGATTGCTTCCCTTGCACTTTGCAAATCTCCCACCGGAATCTCTGTTGGGGCCACTCAAACTCAAACGGAATTCTGGATTTCAAAGCCACCACAGAAACTATTCAAACAACAGTAACCAGTAGGCACTATCATCACTGACATTTTAATGAAGACAGAAACGGGGGCTCTGTTCTCAGAAACCGGCACTCTGAGCCGACAGACTTGGACCAGCTGGCTGCCAAAGCCTGTGCTTTGAGCCACCGCACACAATATTCTTGGCTTCTGCTTCAGGAAAGTTCAAAACAGTGGGCAGACAATAAAACACGTTGGTCTCCTTAGCCCCAGGGCGGCCCACACATGGGCCCAGAACATAGGGCCCTGTCAGAGGCCTAAATAAGACGTGGGAGACCGGACAAATATATTGGCCACAAAACACAAAAAGAAAACTTATAATCCAAATGAATATGCACTTTATATTAATTATGTCAACACATCTTCTACTCATCTACAACTTATATGAAAGTCTAAGTAATTTTTTTATCATGCAGGATTTAGATGAATACTGTGTTTGACAGGAGAGGAGAGCTCCAAAACTAAGTTGCTGGAGACCTACCCATTTCTTCTAGACAGAGGAAAATTTAGTGGGGGCGTGGGGGAACAGATGTTGTTAAAACCCATTTTGGAGACCACCTTTGGAGCAGATACTGCAGGCCTGTCTTAGTAATTTGGAATTGCAGATGTGGAGCAAAAAAGGAACAACACTTACCTGATATTCACTAGGGTTTTATATAAAATGAAGGAAAAATGGGCAGTCTTGGTGTTGGCACACCGCCCACCTTGCTGATGTGTTGGGAGCGTTTTAAACCTATCACTGCGGGTGGTTGAACGAGAACAGAAACCAGAACTGTAGAGATTGAATTTAGCAGCAGATTGAATTGCACTCACCAAGATGTTTGCCTCTCTGCCTATTCCCTTCTTCCTCTGAGCTCAGGCTGTGGGGTGCCTAATCACAGAAGGCAGCCTTCTAGCAAATTCAATTAACGAGAGAGAGCCTTGCGTGGGTTAATGGGTAAGAGAAATGGAAAGAGACAGGACTGCACAGAAATGGCCATGGGCAGTGTGGGAAGGACTCCAGACTCAGCCAGACAAAGCTCATCCTTCTCAGGGAAGCTGTTACTGCCCCAGATGTAGCAGCAACAAGTGCAAGGTTAGGGGATGAAGGAGACAGACCTGGACTCTTCTGGTTGGGTTCCTGCTTCTGCAGGACTTCAGCTCCATGACAATGCACAAGTACTAGTGTCCTGATCTTGGTCCATATGCAGCATCTGCTCCAAATACTCAAAATACTCTTAAATGGTGGTAATGGAGAGCTGGCGTGGACTGAGCATTTACCACATGTCAGGCCTTGTGCTCAGCCAGCTCATTTTCCACCTTCACAGCACTTACTCTCAACCATGATGATAAACTGACCTCGTGTAACCCATGGCTTCCCCAATCCAAGGGCAACCCACTTGAGTTTAAACTCCTGCATCAAGGAGGAAGCTGCACCTCCCTTCTAGATGCCCATGGTCTAAGACATGATGATGTATGTCCACCTGACCTGTCTCTGGGGTATACTATCTCATCCCTCTGACCTTGTCTAAAATGCTAGGTCTCTTTCTCTTGAGACTTCTGACAGGGCTTAGTTTTTAATATCAAACTGAATTTAACTACAACACATACTGAGACACAGCATTGGTTACGAGTGTGGTCTTTGGAGCTAGATAGCTGGAGTTTGAATTCCAGCCTTAGCATTTATGGTCTCATATGTATGGGTTTGAGGATTTACTTAAAATCCCTGTCACCCTCTGTTTTCTCATCCTTAAAATGGATAGAATAGTGCCTACCTTACATAAGATGTTGTGAAGAATAACAAACATGTCAAATGCTTAATATGTGCCACATAATCCATACTCAATAAACATTGGCACCTAGCTCTACTAGAAATTGCTCGTAAGTGTGTGGGGCAATGAATAAAACATTAGCCCACCCTTCGTAGCTCATGGTTCAACTGATGAAGCAGACATTAAACTATATAATCATAATACGATGAGTACAGAAATCCAGAAACAGTGGTTCACAACCTTCTTTCTGTCCTCAAACTCCTGAGGAATAAAATAAATTCCCATGAGAAGCAATGGCTCACTATGAGAGCAGCATGTCCTACCAGGATGGAGGGATGGGAGGCCACCCTGGATTCCATTTCCCCACTTTCCAACCATCCCAAATTACCTGAGCAACTCTGATGACATACAGATTATAGTCCATTGTTCCCTTCAACAAATGTTTGTTAAACACAAATGTGCAAGGTCCTGTTTTAGGCAGTGCATAGTGTTTGTAACCAGCAGAGAGAACATATTGAACAAACAGTTGCAAGTATGCTGAACTCAACAAGTAGAGATGTTGGTGCTGAGAGCTTTGAAAGTTCCTGAATGACAAGAGACCAAGGTTGAGTAGTAGTTGAGAGAAGGGAGTGAGAAGCCTTAAAACCATTGTTTGTCAAAATAGACTTCACCCAGAGTTATAATCCATAGTAGACTTAAATGCAGATGTATAAACAGATGCAGAGTCCCTTAGGATGTAGATTGAGGACAGAATGCTAGCTCCTTCCTAAGAGTCTGAAAAACTATCTCATCAATATAACCAACAGTTAAAATCCTAAAGGATATGGTTATAATTTGTAGCTTTTAATAAGGAAAAGAAAAATAGCAGATAGTTAAAATAGGTGGGAGTATAACTAAGCACAGATGCATATAATTTAAATCATCGACAAGAACACAAAACATACATGTAAGCAGATATACACACTCTATCTCGGATCTCTTCCTCTCTGCCCCTAGAATTCCTTTGGTGGTTCACGGTGAATGCTGTTCTCTCATGAATTATCAAATCAAAGGCCATTATATATTGACTCTTGATATAATGAACCAATTAATTAATTAAATAAAGCTGCCACCTTGTTGTCCTCCTAGACCTAACCTTCCTGCCTTGAGCAGGCCACTGCTTTTAGATTCAAGTCATGTCTTTGTGGCTGTCACTACTGTCTCTCAAGAAATGCCGTCTGGGGCATCCGCATCCTCCCTCTCAGTCTGGGAGATTAATGGACCCATCGCAGCACAAGTCAGAGGCAGCCAGGCAAGGAGGCTCTTCACGGTCCCTGAGTTATTTAGAAAGGGAGTGAGGAAGAGTTTAAATAGAAAAGTCTACAAATAAATTTGAATTAGACAAAAATAGGAGCTGAATATAAAAAGGAGCAATTTTTTTTAATTCAAGTAGAATTGACCTACAGTATTATATTAGTTTCAGGTGTACAATATAGTGATTCAACAATTCTATATATTACTCAGTGCTCATGATAGGTGCGCTATTAATCCCCTTTACCTGTTTCACCCATCCCCCATCCACCTCCCCTCTGACAACTACCAGTTTGTTCTCTATAGTTGAGCGTCTTTTTTGTCTTGTTTTGTTTCTTAAAGTCCACAAACGAGTCAAATCGTATGGTATTTGTCTTTCCAAAGAAGCAATCTTGATACTGTGAGAACCGGGTAACAAGGTGCCCAAGATAATGACAGTACCTCCCCCATCCTCAGAGATGGACATTTAGGAGGATCAAGGCCACAACCAGCAGAACCAGTGTCAGCAGAAGCAGCCAAGGCTGTAAGGGTTTTTGAATCATGCAGAGCTCAATCTGAGACCCAGCTTTACCGCCTAGTAACTATGTGTTCTTATACAGATAACCTGAGTGTGGGTTTTATTATCTAAAAAGAAATAATATTATCTAACTCATAGAGTGGTGGTAAAGATTAGCAACTATTTATTCAAGCCAAAGTATCTTGAACCAAAAAGCTCAACTCAAACTATTTTAAACTTAAAAAAAAAAAAAGATCTGTATCATGTAACTAGGGAGTCTGGAAGCCCAAGGGAAGAATAAATCTCGGAGACTCAAACACTGTCAAGACTGTTTCCTCCTGTGCAGTGAGCCCATCCTGGCTTACTTGCAGATGGCTTTCCTCCATGCAGCAGTGAGAAGAGAGAAGAAAAGGCCATGGGCTAATCACCTGCCAGCTGAGAGGTAAAGCCTCTCTTGTCCCCCTCTGCGGCACTGCAGCCAGGGGTTGGGGTTCGAGGATGAGCTAAACCAGATGTCACATACACCCTGCAGGTGGGGGGATGAGATTCCTGATTCCGATCAGCCTAAACCACCAAGTACTTGACCCTCTGGGTCTTCCCTCATTTGGAAAGTGGAACTATCATTCTACAGAGATAAGAATAGCATACTGAGAAATAATGCCCCCCTTGGCACTTCAGATGGCTCCATAAATGTGAGGGCATTAATCAGACAGGATTTCCACAATCTTAATCACCATCTAGTAACCAAACAGACCAAAAGGTAGATGCCTTTTGTCCTGGGCCATTCTTTTATGCATGCATTCGTTATTTCATTCATTTATTCATCCATCACTTGTCAGCATTTACTACATGTCAGATGCCGCACTTTTTGTGCGTTGTAACATTTAGTCTTCACGGTAATGTTAGAAAGCACTATTATTAACCCTGCTGCATGGTATGAAAACAGAGGCTCAGAGTAGTGAAGTAACTTGCCTAATACTTGACAGAGGTGGACGTGAACACAGGTCAAGTCAAAGGCCATGCTCTTAACTACTACCAACTGGTACCCCAGAGGTATGAACACAACAGAAGATGACGGGAAAATTCATCACTATGAATTTTGTCCAGGGGAAGCCTTGAAGGGGAAGTCAGAATTCGCCCAGCAGGGCAGACGGGAAAGGGCACTTGAGGCACAGGACAGATGGTGGGCAAAGACCTTGTGTGCGGCAAGTGTCCTTTGCTTCTAGTCAACGTCCAGTGGGTCCTACCAACTCAAACTACTACAGAGGACAGCTTGAACTAGTCAAAGATCTAAACAATGTTCATTTATAGACAAAAATAAATGCAGTCTTATTACATTTCATATGCTCACAAACACCAAATTCGCAAAAGAAAAACAAACTTTTTTTTTTAAAGATTTTATTTATTTATTTGACAGAGAGAGACAGCCAGCGAGAGAGAGAACACAAGAGGGGGAGTGGGAGAGAAAGAAGCAGGCTCCTAGTGGAGGAGCCTGATGTGGGGCCTGATCCCAGAACGCTGGGATCACGCCCTGAGCCGAAGGCAGACGCTTAATGACTGTGCCACCCAGGCGCCCCAAAAAACAAACTTATTAAGAGACTGACCTGTTCAGTGTAGCGCAAACTATTTTGGGCCGTACGGACAGATTAGACTACCCCCACCTTCCCTGAACCATCTTATTAGGCAGCATACCACCTTTCTCTTTTGAATTTTCACAACCGCCTTTCTCAGCCTAATTATCGGTTAATCGGCTAATGAAGACCTGTATAAGATATCACCCATTTTGGATATTTAGTGAAAATTAAACTTCATTTATGTGGAGTTTTTACCTCAAAGCGGACAAATATTATCTTTGAAAAAAATCAGGGAAGGTTTAAGTAGTCATGGGGAGTAAAACAAAGACTCTTTCCTGTGATAAAAGGCTTCTCCCCATACCTCAATAGTACCACCTCATTCCCCAGTTTATCAAGTAGGAAACTAAGGCCAACATCATATATTCCCCAGACCTCCCATTCTCTCTCCCTTCCCCTTCATGCAATCCCCCCTGCTCTGTGAGTTCTGCCTCCTTTCTATTTTTGTCCCCGCCCTGGCTCACCGTTCCCTCTGTCACTGTATCACCTCAGGATTCATCGCCTCTCTCCTCCCTGCTGTTGGTCTCCTGCCCTCCTACCCATCCCCTGGAGTAAGCTGTTTAATACCCAATGCTGTCAATTATCTCACATCACTGACAAGTTTGGTCAGTCCAGGCAAGGCAAACCAGAGTCCTTCCCCAGAACAGTGACATAGATGCCAAAAATTAAATTCCTCCTCACATCTTCTGCTACATGGGGAGGCTGTAGGCAAGAGGGAAGGAGAAGGCCAACATTCAAAAAGAAGGAGAGAGAAATGGATGAGCTGTGGAGAGTCCTGACAATGCCAAATCCTTGGTTCTCAGCCCTAACCAGATTCCTTTTAGAAACCCTTATATCATTATCGACCACCAAAGCCAGCAAATTACATTTTTGCTTAAAAAAAAAATGCTGGTTGTACCATCCCTGGATCTTCACTAAGTCCTCATTCCTTTGAAGATGACGGTCAAGCTTGTAAGCTGACAAGCTATGCCCGTCACAGCACACCATCTGGCTCCCACATGCAGACTTACCTTGGCAGCCTCCTTCACCACACTCTAAGTTCAGAGCTGCATTCGTACTGAGCTCTGCTTTGCTGTGGCAATCATGGTCACTATTGTTATTGGTGCCCAGATTTCACCACCCCCTTTTGGTGCTAGACCTCTGTACTTCACATAACCACATTTTGATCTGCTGAGCTAAATTCTATCCGTCCTTCCAAAGGCTTCTTCTTAGCCAAACCCCTTCTCTAAGCTCCCTTAGCCTCTAAACACAGCACTACTGTAATGAAATGAACATGCTATTTCATAAATACATTTACTTTCCTGCCTTCTCCTATTCAAGGAAATTAGGAGAGGACTGTTTCTTTCTCCTCCATAAGGAACACAGTGTTGCTTTATAAACTGGCCACCATACACGAAAGACAAGGAGCAACTGAAGAAAGAGGTGAACCACAGCAGAATGGTAGGTGGCAGTTTCAGTCAGCAAGAGAACCCACATATGCAGCTTGTCTTGGGCAGCTGCAAGATGAGCATTTCTCCACCCATACCCACCAGAATCTTAGAAGTTCATATAGAGGCCTTAATGGGGTTGAGTCATGTGTACCACCCAGATCGTCTCAATACATTGTTCTGTCAAGGTTGCAACCTTAAAATAGCTGTGGGAACAGTGGCAGGAATGTACATTCCAAGGACAGGGGAGAAGGTAAGGAGCTCCCAATTGCCCAGACCGAGCTCTTGGATCAACCAGTGGTAATATCCTCTCAATGACCTCCTCCGAAAGTCCACTCCTTGTAACTGGCTCTTACAATCTTCTATGTTCCCCTCTTCCATGATGTGGCCTGAGTAGTCAAAGGGCTTTACTAGCTTGGAGACAGCTCATTTGAGGGTTATCTGGCCGTACTATTCTGGTGGAACATTCGATTGCCAGTTGCAGTAGATAACACCTCTTCCAGGTAGCATAAGGCCTGCTGAGAGGGCAGTGGCTGTTTCCTGTGATTCCCAGACCTTTGTGGTGCTGGGTACTTCAGCAGGGACCCGGTCTGGCATATGGGGCAACAGACCATACTGGTTGACCATTAAAATGTATTAAAGCCTGGGATAGTATTTAGCTGGCCCAGCCAAGCCATTTATTTGTTAGTAATGTAATCTGCATATATAGATAAAAAAATTTTAACCAGCCCTGTTGCTTGTGGGTTACAGAGGTAATGGAATCTCCATGTAATGTGCTGTTCTTTGGTCAGTTTTGTCTATCATGACCTTTGAAGGGTGACTCCCCCCCCCAATCACTGTCCATCCAACAATGGTATCCATACATGGTATTCAGTTTCTCTGATCTCCTTATGGCTCCAGCCTGGTTCATGTGGCGACAGGAAAAATCTTTGGTCAGACATAGTGTCCACACAAACCAAGGCATATATAGAACCCTCGCCCAGAGGAAAGGGACCAGTTTCATCAATTTTCCAATCCCTCACCAGTTGGGAACTCCAGTGGATGGCCTCCAAGTTCTTGGACATTTGCCTTGGGCATTGTTTAGAACACACAGGTCATGCTGTGACTGTATTAACTGGCATCCTTGGCAATGTGCCTTCCCACCCAGGAGCTACAGGGATCACTCTTTTTATGCTCGCAATCCACTAGATCTACAGAAGGACCAGTTGCTAGGGCTCATACCCAGCCTAGGACATCAGCTATCTGATTGCCAGAAGGTGTCATTGCCTTATGAGCTAGAACGTGGGAAAACACTGAGGACTTCCTCAGGCTCTTGCAGGTGAACTTTTTTCCTCCCACATATCCTAACCCCACAAGGGCTTATGCAGGATCATCCACCCCTTGGCTTTCCATTGTTCAAGCCATAGGGTTAATCTCTTTAGAGCAGCCCAACAGTCAATGCAAAGGTTTAACAGCCAGTGATCATGAGCAATCACCAGCCATCCCTGAGTTCAGCTCACTAGCTGAGCTGCTGTGGTTCGCTCTTGTTTCCATCCAAATGGGGTCAGTGTTGGCTAAACAGCAATTGTAGTCCAGGTGCCTGGCTTGCCCAGACCAGACCCAACTGTATGCCAGGCATCAAGGGGAAGGGTGGTGGGGGAATTTGGAGGATCTACATCCTCTACAGGGCCTAGTAGCATCCACATTTCTAGAGATAATGGGCTGGCGAACAGGTGCTCCTCTGCTGCCAATGGGCATGTCCCCAAGTGAAAGTGGGAATCTGAGCCATGGCAGAGGTGGCTTGATGGAACATATTCACAACCCACCCCTTGAAAGGAAAGGGAGTTCTTACCAGGTTATGCTGTTTCTTCAGGAAAGGCTTTACCTGGAAAATACTGTATATGCTGTTAGGAGCTGTTGCTCTATGACAGTATATTTGGTTTCTGCCCTTCCAGAGCTGGAACCAAAATCCTAGGAGCAGCCGCTCCTTCTTTTGATGGTCACAGTGCCTAATCCATACCTTCTGCAGTCACAGGGACATTTAATTCAAATGGTAGCCCTGCTTGGTAGATTTCCAAAGCTTTAACTTACTTCACTGTATTTTGCCTTCTTAAAGGCAGCTTGAAGCTCTGATCCCCAGTCCCACACATGCCCTTTCTTTACCAGGAAATATCAGTGACAAAGGCCAGGTGGAGAATAAGAATTCTTCAAAACCTTCAAAATTCTCCAAAACCCCTACAAAGGCTGCATCTCTTTCAGGTTTTTAGGGGTTAGATAGGCTTGCACCTCATCAATCACAGCTTTAGAATAAGAATTCTTCAAAACCTTCAAAATTCTCCAAAACCCCTTCAGGTTTTTAGGGGTTAGATAGGCTTGCACCTCATCAATCACAGCTTTTGGGACAATGCACATCGTATCTTACCAAATAATTCCCAGAAACAATGGCAGTATCTGAGCCTTGAATTTTCTGTGGGTTTGCCACCCACCCTCTCCCTTTTAGATGTTCCACCAAAGTCTGCAGAGTGTCCTGCCACAGAAGCAAGTCTTTCCATGGTAACATCCTTGATGTAATGGGCCCATTTTACTGATGTGGGGAAGGACAGCAGGAACCTAGCTCAGCTACCATCCCAGGACTTATCATGGGGCTATGCAGGTAGCTATGGGGAAGCACTTGAAAGGTCCATTGTTGCCTCTTTCCACATGAAGGCAAATTGTCTTGCAACTCAGTGGCCAGGGGTATACTGAAAAAACCATTTGCTTAATATAGTATGGTATACTCTGAGGACCACGGCTAAGGTGTCTAAGACAATGGCAAGGTTAGGCATAGCTGCATGGAGGGGGGAACTACCTTGTTCAATTTTGGGTAGTCCATGGTCATCTGCTATGAGCCAAATAGCATTTTTAGTGGCCGTACCAGGCTGTTGAAAGCACCAGATGCAGGGCATAAGACACCCGGTCAGGGCAGATCTCTGTTAGTTTCTCTTGGTTCCTTATGCTCCCCTCACACCCAGACAATTTACGTTGTCCTGGGAGCGGCAGACTTACTGGTTCCCAGCTGGTGTTTCCCCTCAGCACTGGTTTAACTACTTGATCCCGGAACAGAAATTCACCAACAGAGGTTTATAGAGTTTGACCCTGTAAAGTACCCATGCCTGCTATGTTCTCCACTATTAGAGAGAATCATATTCTTGTGAGAACACCGAATTTGCAGTTTCAAAGGACCTCTTGGACCATAACCAACTGCCTTTTGTAACCATCAGTGGCACTGAGGGACCAGAAAACTTTTGAGGGCTACTATGTGTTAGAGTATATTTGGCTCCAGGATCAACCAGAACCCTCACCTTGTTTATTTCTGGGGGACCAGTCAATAGTGAGCTCAACATGATACTCTGATTGCCTCCAATGGGCCTCACCTGGAGATGACCTTGACCTGCATCCTATACCTGGGGCATGGAATGCACCCCTCCCCCCATAGAACTATAATGTGGAGGCTTCTCAGGAAGTAGGTGGCTTATCAGGGATAGTAGGAGCAGGTAGGGTAGATTGGGCAGGTCTGAACTGTTTAGGTTTTAAGCTTTCCACAGGCAGACCAACATAATATTGGGTTGCTGGTTTTACTTTTAGGTAGGTCTCGGTAGCAAGGAGGTCAAACCACTGCCAGGTTACTTTTATTGCACCCTTAATAGCCAAATGGGATAGGCTTTTGGCGTTCTTAGTTTCCTCTTTGTCTTGGATCTTTCTCATAGCTGGTACCAGTTGCTGGAATTTGTCAGTCCCCCCCCAGACCAGTAGACCACCCAACATCATACATGTCTGTCCCACAACTGGACTCAGCAAGGATACTGTTCCGTACCAGATGCTTGGGGGCATTCCTGCAGTGAACATGGCTCCATCAGGCCTTCAAAGACAGGGATGCATATGGCCCTGTGTCATTCCCAGCTCCCTAAAGATTTGTTGTACCTCGTCTATGGATTTCCAGGGTCCCAGATGACCAGGGAGATAGCCGTCACCGAGCCAAGCCTACTTACAGTCTAGAATAACCCATCTATAAGACAGTGAATACTTTAACCCCCCACCCCAGGGCCATGCAGGCATTACCAGAGGGCCGGATGTGTGGTGATGTTGCTAATTTTCTCTGCCTACTGCTCAGAGAAAGGCCACCTCTCCCCACCCCCATGGAGGCACTAGCCATACCTGGATACTTACCCCGGCTTCTTGCTGGGATTTGGTAGCTACACCGGTAAACTGAGTAGGAATATATTCTCTTGTGGTGAATATTTCCTGAGTTGGGGGCTGCCCTGCTGGCCGGGGTTCCTTTCGGTGTGTTTTTGTTGTCCTTTGTATCAGGGTGAGACAACATGTGGCACTTCATTCACTTCACTATCACAGCCTACTCCCCTCATTCTCCTCTGTTTCCCAGGGATTCCTCTTGGCGGCTCACTCAAGCTTCGTCCCAAGTGCACAGACCTTAATCCACAGCAGTCAGTGCCCACCTAGCTTTGCTAACCACACACTGAGTTCTCCAACTGACGATCCTGCTCTCCCAGCTTGCCTGCCAGCCCCAAAGCCAGCAGAAGTGGACACCTGCACATCCTTCTCTAACCTCAGCTTTGCCAACTTTCTAACTCGAGCTCCAGCCTCTAGTTGGGCACAGAGAGCCTGTCGAACTAATCCGAGGAGAGGACAGCCCACCGTGGCCGCTATGTGCTTCCCTCCTCTGCAGCTGGGCGCACATCCTCAAACAAGCGCGTTCAACTGTCCAGCATTTTCAGGGTGTCACGTGGTGGCCCACAGCACCCAGCCTCCTGGCCACCCCTCCCCACACAGAGGTCGATGGCCAGCTTGGGGTTTCTCCCACAGATGCCTCTTCCCCAAGACTCATTTCTTCCACTGGCTGCCATTGTTGGTTTGCAAACCAGTCCCACATGTGGAGAGCAAGGACAGACTAAAGGAAGAGGCAGGCCACTCCAGATCAGCATGTGGCAGGTTTAATAAGGAACTTACTTACCAGGCGGTCTTGGGTAGCAGCAAGTTGAGTAAATCTCCACACCGGTCTGCCAGAATCTGAAGTTTATAAAGAAGCCTTAAGGGGTGGGGGGTGTGAGTCATTACACCCTCCAAATGGTCTCAATAACACAATACTCTTTCTAGGTTGCATCCTTAAAACAGCTCCAGCTGCGGGAACGCTGGACGAAACACACATCCCAAGGACAGGGGAGGGGGGTTAGGAGCCTCCAATTGCCAAGGTGCACCTCTTGGGTCAACCAGAGGTCATGTCTTCTCAACGACCTCCTCCAATACCCAGGGCCTGAAATGCATAGCAGGTAGTCAGAAATGTCTGCTGAATAAATAATGAATACACTGAAATACTTCAGTTTGGACATCTTGGAAATTATAAGGTCCCACCTTGCTTTAGAAAATCCCCTAAGTTGTGCAAGGCAGAATGTTCTCCCCACCACCACCCTTTCACTGCAGGCCGTAATACATACATATTCAGCTCATAGGTTAGATTATCTTGTGATTGAGCGGATTCTCTTAAAGAGTTTAATATTAGCTTTTAATTACATCCTGCCATGCAACTAGTACTTTAATAAATGCAAGGGAAGAAACCCCTCTGCATAGCAACAGAGGCAAATTCAATTCAATAATTCTATTTAATTAAGCATTTTTGTGCCCGAATAGTCAAATTGCTACAGGAGATGTCATTTCCATAAGCTCCTCAACTGGAGAATGCTGAGCAGTTACTTGGATACTTTTTAAGGGCTTCCTCTTTCAAAAGGGTTTTTAAATGATTTCCAAAGGCCAGCCAGTTCTCTCACACCTTCTCAAGCGTGTGCTGCATCCTTTCACTCCTCTTTCAAAAAGCGGCAATCCCGGGGGCCTAGGGACTTTTTTCATGCTGCTCCCCTCACTTCTCAGGCGACATACACCCATCTCCTCTCCTTCAAACAAATTGGTGTCCTTTCAAAGCTCATTCCAGAAGTCACCTCTTCCATAAAGTCTGCACAGACTTACCAGGCATTGGTTTGGACCTATGAAAACATCCTCATTGTGATCCCTTAAAGCATGACTTTCAAAAGGTAATTTAACCCAGTCACAACCTCAGTAAGATGAATGGATCCTTGTGATTCACCTCCCTGAACTGTAAGAGAAGGATCCTTGAGCTCGAAGTCAGAGAATTCTATATAGGAACCCTAGGTCTGGTGAATAGTTGTGCAAAGTATAGCATCTCTGTGGGCCATAATTTCTGCACCCGTAAAATAGAGACAATATTGCTTACCTCACAGGGGTAGAGAGGACTCAGTGGCCTATCATGTGAGAGTTTATTACCTCATAACTGAGATTCAATCACGGTTCAAACCACTCTTTCCGGCCATGAGCTGTGGAACTAAAATGGCCATCTGACAGTCACCCTAAAGAGGACATCTGATAAACACACTCCATTCTCCCTCAACCAGATTCCTCACCCAGTGGTTCTCACCCAAGGTTCTGCATCCAAATCAGTGAGCAAAGATTTTTCAAAATACAAATTCTTGCTGAATCAGAATCTCCAAGGGAGGAGCTGTCAAACATGGACATATATTAGTCATTTCTTTGTTCCACTGATGTTGATAAATAGCCAGCATAAAAAACTTCCAGACAACCCGCAACAGAAGAACCTCTTCAGCTGAGCAGATGACCAGCCAGGAGGAGGCTCCACCACCACCAATTCCCAGCCTGCAGTAACAGAAATGTGAGCAATCAGGGAAGTCATTGGTTAGAGAAGGGGAAGCGCCCCAGGCTGTAGGCAGCCATCACATCAATGTGTGCAGGTGCCCTGGAATCAGGAAGGAAAAGCTCTTGCCTTTCTGATTGAGTGCAATCACCCCAGCAGGGGCACAATCGAAAAGACAAGTGTATTTGGTGCAGACATCTGAGATCTGGCTCTCTGCCAAACGCACGCTCTCTACTTGGAAAGGGGGTAAATGAGGCCTGGCAATAAGATTAGCATGGCCTTGCTTGCTTCCACTTACAACATGCTGGGTGCAAGCCTCCTTGAATTTTCACAATAGCCCCATCAAGTAAGCATTGTTTTACAGAGGAGGAAACTGAGGCACAAAAAGCTTAAATGACTTTGCTAGTATGCAGCAAGGCCAGACTTGAACAGAGATCTGCCTGACTCCAAACTCTGTCTCTAAGATTTCGGGGACCATATGTCACTATTTCAATTCTATGAGCCTCCGTATCTCCCATCTTAGATAATGGAGATTTTCCTATGGCAAAGAATAAGAGATTAGGAAGGACAAACGGCCATCAGTAAATGAGAGCTAGTATTGTTGTTTAATGTTGATAAAGGACCCCTCTGAAATAGAACCATTTAAGGGAGTGTGGTCCAAGGGCTAAGTATGGGGGCATTTGCAGAGAAGATGTGAAAACCAAGTTTAACTCTTGAGGTTGATAGCCTGGTTGAGATTTGTTGGTTACTTATTAACAACACACTTTATTGTACTCTTCTTTGTCTTTTTTAGTAACTCTTAGAAAGTGATTAAAAATATATTCTTACATGGAAAGGGGCTCCAAATTAGAAAGGAATCAGTTATTTGTAGTTGAAAAGGTAGGTAATGTTGTGACATGACAATACACAAAAACCACAGTCTCCTAACAGCAACGCGATTCTGGACATTTGCTCATCCTGGGCATTTACACATTCTAGAGTCTGGGCTCCTCTTCCTGGCTGAATCAGGGGGTGCCCTTGCCCCAGCGTGCCTCCTACTAAATGCCTGGGAAGCTACCGCGTGCCTTCCTGCTTCCCTTCTCCTTTTGTTCCCTCTCTATCCTCGCACCGGCCCATGCCGCAACACTCCATGGGGTTCTAGACACAGTACCCCTCACGGCGGACAACAACTTCCACCAGTCCCTCAAGAAGTCAAACAACCCAAGTGGTTTGCTTCCTGTTACTCAATTTTCCCACATCTCCAACTTGGGTTTTGGTACTGAACCACTTCAAGCCTGCTAATGTGAGTCTAAACAGCACGCAGCACCTTGAGTTGAGTTAGCACTATAAACACTCCATGTGTTTGTAAACTGTGAAGAGCTAAGCAAATGTCGGCCATGTTATTCTTGCGTGTGCTGTGTCGTGCCTCTCTGTATCACCAATGAATGCACTGCTACAGCTGCCTGTTTGATTTTGAATCAATGTTTGCTTGATGAATAAATTAAAAAAATAGAGTCTCTGGGAGTAAATAAAGACCTAGGAGGAAGATCACATACAGTCCCTGAGGACTGCAAACACTTGCATTTACTGAGTGCTTCCCTGTGTCAGGCACTGCACTAAGGAGGCCACGCACGCTCACAGAGATGCCTCGATGGGAGTAGTGTTGTTATCAGCCCCATTCTCCAGATGAAGAAATGGAAGCAAAGAGAGGGTCAGACTCTACCCCAAGCCACCCCTGACATAAGTGACAGAGCTGAGGATGGAGCCGAGGTGCTCTGGAGCCCACCGGCTTAATCATTATGCTCAGCACACATAAATTCAGATTTGGCAAAGAAGGTACCATTTATAGAATCAAACGTACATAAATGACTGAGGACGAACATGAGACACAGAGCAATTCCAAACTCCATCTATCGCTCTGAGTGGTAAAAGAGCTTAGGCTTTTATTCTCAGACCACAGTGGGTTAAAATTCTAGCTCTGTTGCTTAAGAGCTGTGAGGCCTTGGGCTTATCTCTGAGCCTGTCAGCAAGAATTTGTTGTTCAAACCGCTGTTCCCTTGGGAATCCTGGGAAGGGGGTATGTCAGTATAAGTCTGTTGCCAGACTTAGAGATGCTGTACACAAACACTCAACAAGAGTATCACAAAGTAGGTGTTCAATAAATGGCAGAATTGTTATTTTTAATGATCTGCTTCATGCCACTCTCTTTTAACATATTCTCCTGTTCTCTCATTTGCCTGACACACTCCTACACATCCTTAAAGGCCACAGTTGGGGCGTAGGCCCTCTGTGAAACTTCTTCTGGCCCTCTCTCCAGCTCTCTTTCCTTACAGAGGTTCTCATTCCTTTTTTAGAGCCATGAAGACATCTGGAAGGAGCAGCAAGCCTCGATAAGACATAGGGGGGGACATGGCTCTGGGGCCAGGCCCTTCCCCAAAATAAAAGTGGAGGGAAAAGACATTGGAGGACAAATTCAAAAGTTACTGAACATCTGCCATGTGGCAGACATGGTTCCAAGCACTGATGAAACAGTGTTGGATTCTATGTGCTTCCTGTCCTGCTGCAGATAAATGCTAACACGGAGGACAAAGCCAAAGCAACTCACCCTTTAACGGTCAGGGTCGTAAGGGTGAAATCATGCTGCAGGTCAGAGAAGTCTGAGGCAGAATTCTGGGACTACATGTTGGAAGACCAGCAAGAGTTTGCCACCAAAAGCAAGGCAGGGAAGGCTGAAACCATGTGCCAGTCAGAGTGGCTCCCACAAAGTACAGGTATAGAAAGCTGGGCACACTGGCCTTGATCCTTAAAGACGAGCTGCCCCTGAAGGAAGGAGGCAGATGAGTAATGGGGTGAGATTTACTTTCTCGATAAATGCCAAATCCCTCCTACGCTCATGGCTCCTTTTCTTTCTTCCCACACATTCATTAAGACAACACTTCTCTCAACACCCATTCTGATATTTGTTACTTTCGTCCTCTCTGATGTTGACGAGGACTCAGTCTTGCCTTACAGAGGAGAGATTAATGTCGTCCAACAGCACGGCTTCAATTACATGAAGAAATGTGATAAAGTGGTGATGAAAACTGTGAAAGATTTTTTTTTTTTTTGAGAAAGAGAAGTACCAAGACACTTGGCAGAACACATTTTATCATCTTGTGTTATTATCAGAAAAAAAAAGTCTAGTCCCCGGCTCTGTAGGCCTTTTCCACCACTGTTCAGTGAGTAGTTTGCAATCAATCAGGGAGATGGTACTTGAATTCTAGATGGCCTGTCTCTGTCTGTCTCTCCCCAGGATGATTAAGGAAGACTCTTTGCATGACAGGGCCATTTATTAGGAGCAAGGTTTCAATACCCTTTCTGTGATAAAGCAGCCAGAGTCAGCTTGGGGCCCATTGTGTGATCAAGATACTCTACCTCTTCAAACCTCAGCACAAAGACTTACATAACAAAGCTATTTACCTAAGAGAAGAGGAATTCTCCCAAAAGTCCCTCACCTAGATATCATCATTTTTTCACACTTGCTTTCTTCTTTACCTCTCTGATTTGGTATTTGTCTTTCTACTTCACAGACATGGCTATTTCTGTAGCTAATGCTGAATTCATTTTCTAGAATATAAGTGGCATTTTAATAATAACATCTTATCATTATACAGCTCTTTACTATTTACCAAGCTCTTTTCTTCGTTAAGATGTTTTTCATTCATTTATTTAGAGAGAGCATCCTAGTGGGGGGGAGGGGCAGAGGGAGGTGGCAAGAGAGGATCTCAAGCAAACTCCACACTGAGCACAGAGCCTAACACAGGGCTCAATCTCACAACCCTGTGATGATGACCTGAGCCAAAATCAAGAGACGATGCTTAACCAACTAATCACCTAAGAGCCCCTTACCAGGCCCTTTCACTTGTATTACCTGGTCCCCAAGCCCAAAGGCCTATCAGTTAATATGTTTCTTGATTTTTTTAAACTGCATTTAACAACCCTAGTATCTTGAGAATCTCTCCTCCCTTGAAACCTTTGGTTGTTCCTGATCTTGGGTCCCAAGTCTATGCCCAACCCACCTGTTGGCCACCCTGGTATATCAGTCAGCTTTTACTAGGTAGTGTTGTGGTAACAAACAATCCTACCATTACTCAGATTTTTTTTTCTTAAATCAAGGCACTTTCTATCACCTCAAGACACCTAACTTCAGTGAGTTTGCCTTCACCTCTCAAAATATGCTGTGAAGATGAGAAAATGTGATCCAGATAGTAGTACGTTCAAGTGGAATTGTACCTTGTTAAAAGAATATACCCAAAGAGTACTGAGGAATACAACCATACCAATCTTAAAGGAGGTCTCTAGGAGTACACTATGGGAATATTCTCTAAGTCTTATCCTTGCCAATGTTTTTATTAATTACTATGTCAACAACATAAGGATCATGCTGTGATAGTCACTGGCACTGTTTATGAAATATCTCTGAGAATATGATAGAATTGCAATTTCTGACCTCTATGTGGTTGATGAGGCTATGACAGTAATTCCAGCTAATAAGCAAAAGTAATGTGTATTATTTTCAGGTGGGGGCATCCAATTGCTGGTATGGAATCTTCCAGAGTCTTCTTCCTTCTGCTATGTTGATCAGCAACATTTGAGGTGGGGGTTTCTCCCAGCCTAGCTCCTAGAATCAAGAGACAGAGTCCAGCCAGTCCATGATGGACTAACATGAGCAAGAAACAAGCTTTTGGATTTTATTAGCTACTGGGATTTAGAACATATTTATCCTTCAATAGAACTGATCCTATTCTGACTGACTCTCATATTAACAAAATCTATTAATATAAAACAAAGGTGACTTAACCAATAGAATGATTGGCTAATTTAGGGTGAAAAAGGTTTGGAGAGGTTGGGATTAATGACCAAATGTGTCAGACAAGATAGGCTTTAAGAATGCAAATGTAGGGCACCTGGGTGGCTCAGTTGGTTAAGTGTCTGCCTTTGGCTCAGGTCATGATCTCAGGGTCCTGGGATCCAGCCCTGCATAGGGCTCTCTGCTCAGTGGGGAGCCTGCTTCTCCCTCTCCCTCTGCCCCACCCCCACTCGTTCTCTCTCTCTCTCTCAAATAATACATAAAATCTTTAAAAAAAAAAGGGGGGGAGTGCAAATGTAGGGGCCCCTGGGTGGCCTAGCTGGTTAAGCATCCTACTCTTGGTTTCAGCTCAGGTTGTGATCTCAGGGTTGTGAGATCAAGCCCCATGGTGAGCTCCACGCTCAGTGTCGAGTCTGCTTGAGATTCTTTCTCCCTCACCCTCTGCCCCTCCCACTCATGCTCTCTCTCCCTCTCAAATGAATAAATAAATAAATATATCTTTAAAAAAGAAAAGAATGCAAATGTAATTTTCTGCCTTAGGTTTCAGAAATCAACAACAGTTCCTAAGGAGAAATGTTTGTGACCTATAAGCTCAATAGAAATCACTATCATATTCTCACTGCCAAAAATACCAAGCTCACTGGTAGTCCATATTCATTAAAAAATGTAGTTTCTAGATATCAAGGAAATGAATAGCCCTCTATGCCATAGAAAACATGCCAAGGGATGGATGCCTGGGTGGCTCAGTAGGTTGTCTGACTCTTGATTTTGGCTCAGGTCATGATCTCAGGGTCCTGAGATTGCACCCTGTGTCGGGCTCCATGCTCAGCAAGGAGTGTGCTTAAGATTCTTTCCCTCTGCCTCTCCCTCTACATTCCCTCTCTCTCAAATAAATCAATAAATCTTTAAAGAAGAAGAAGAAGAGGAGGAGGAGGAGGAGGAGGAGGAGGAGGAGGAGGAGGAGGGGAGGGAGAGGAGGGGAAAGGAGAGGAGGAGGAGGTGGGAAAAGAAAATACACCAAAAGCACCAGGCTTCAATGAATGAAAAACAGCCAATGGAGTATGACTTAGAGGCTGAGGAACTTGAATCTATGTCTTCTGGTTAAAGGATTGGAGCTGTGTATCCCAGAAGAGAGGAGACTTAGGAGGGACACGATACCCTTTGTTGAATATCTGGGTGAATGAAATGAGTGAGAAAATTCTGTTCTGTTTTGCATCAAGGCCCACAACAAGGAATAACAGAAACTGAAAGAAAGCAGAAGCAGGCTTTGGGAAGTCTCCCTTGACTTCCACAGAAAAGCCTGTCAACGCCCTCCTCAGACAAATAGACAAGCTTGGCCTTTGTTGAAGCAAAGATCACACTGAATTTGTCTGTATGAAGATGTTAAAAAATTGTGGAGTTGTTCAGGGAAAGGGGAGTGTATTACTTATCCATATTCCAATATTCAGTGCACATTCAGTGTTTATAGAATGGAGTTCAATCAAAAGAAATATCCTGATATGCAGAATCCCACAGCGTTGCAAAGGGCACAAGTGCCCACTTTTTGGGGGGGAATTCATCTAGTGAGGCCAGGGCTAGAAGAGAAGACCTAAAATTTGTTCCAACTCTGCTTTCACCTTTCTGCAATTCAACTGAGTCTTCGCTGGAATTCGGCATAGAAAGAAACACAAAGAGAAGCTTAGAGTTCAAAACGGTAGACCATATTGTACACCTGGTTTCTCTAACTATATGCCAGTATCTAAGTTTCATTAGATGAATTTGTAAATAAATTAGTGCTATACTTTCTCTCAGATAAATGTTTGCCTTTCAAAGGCAGTGTGTGTGTGTGTGTGTGTGTGTGTGTGTGTGTGTGTTTAACCTAAATAGAAGATCTTATAGCATTCTACAACATGTCTGGTATAGAGACCAATATGAAATCCCATGGGATCACTCTACATGAGCAATAGTCACTTAATCAAGAAATACATATTAAGTACTATGATAACGCACACTGAACCAGGCTTTGATCACATAAAGATTAGGTAGGTGGAGCCCCACATTCAAGGAACTTACCATTTAGGAAGAGTATAGACAATTACATCATATGAAAAAATGGGCACAAAAATCAGGGTGTAAGCAGCAGGTTCATCGTAGTGCTATTATAATAAAAACTAGGAGAAAAAGCCTAAATATCTAGAAACTGGGAACTGTTTTAATAAATTCAATTTATATACACTCAAAAGAATACTAAAATTTTAATAACTGACTTCGAGGAGAGGTCTGAGGTAAAAAGTATTTTGTTTTAATTAGTAGACTTTATTTCTCAGAACAGACTTCAGCTCACAGCAAAATCAAGAAGAAAGTACAGAGTTCCTATTTCCCACCCCCCCACACACAACATACATGCATGACCTCTTCCACTCTCAACATTCCACACCAAAATGGTGCATTTGTTACAGTGGTTGAACCTGTGCTGTTATGTCATTACCACCCAAAGTTCATAGTTCACCCTAAGGTTCTCCCCTGGTGTTGTACCTTCTCTGGGTCTTGACAAATATCGAATGACATGTATCCACCATTATAACATCATATGGAATAGTTTTACTGCCCCAAATATCCTCTGTGCTCTGCCTCTCCATCACTCCCCTGGAAAACATTGATCTTTTTACTGTCTCCATAGTTCTGCTTTGCCAGAATGTCATATCATTGGACTCATACCATAGGTAGCCTTTTCAGACTGGCTTCTTTCACTTCATAATATGCATCTGAGTTCTGTGTCTTTTCATGGCTTGATAGGTCATTTTCTTTTAGTGTTGAAAAATATTCCATTGTCTGAATGTACCACAGCTTATTTATCCATTCATCTACTAAAAGACATCTTGTTGCTTCCATGTTTTGTCAATTTTGAATAAAGCTGCTATAAACACCTATGTGCAGCAATTTTTGTGTGGACATAACTCGTTTGGATAAATAATAAAGAGTGTGATCACTGGATCATATGGTAAAATTATTTTCAGTATTGTTAGAAACTGCCAAACCATCTTCCAAAATGACTGTACCATTTTTCCCACTAATAATGAATAAGAATTCCCATTGTTCCACATCCTTGCCAACAGCTGGTAGTGTCCGTGTTTTGGATTTTAGCCTTTCTAATAGGTGTGTAGTGGTATTATCTTGTTACCACTTTAATTTGAGTTTTCCAATGACATGTAATGTTGACTATCTCTTAATATGCATACTTGCCATCTGTATATCTTCTTTGGGAAGCTCTTCAGATATTTTGCCTCTTTTTTAATTGGATAACTTTCTTATTGTTGAGTTGTTAGAGTTGGTCGTTTGTTTTGAATACAAGTTCTTTATCAGATTTTTGCAAACATTTTTTCCCAGTATATGGCTTATTTTCATTATCTTAACAATGTCACTGACAAAGCAGAAATTTTTAATTTTAACAATGTCCAACCTAACCTTTTCTTTCATGATCGTGCTTTTGTTATTATATATAAAACTTGAATATCAAACCCAAGGCCACCTGGATTGTCTCCTACGTTATCTTCTAGAACTTATATAATTTTGCGTTTGCATTCAGGTTTTCCATTTTGAGTAAAAATTTTTAAAGGTGTGAGGTCTGTGTCTAGACTCATTTTTTTTCTTTGTTTACTCTTAATAAATAACTTGTAAACTCTTCACATGTCAGAGCTGAAACCAGAATTCATATTTTCGTAAAGAATAAATACTTCAAAGGAATATAGAAAATCTGATTTCAAAGAATAATAACAGGAAAATGTTTAGTTTACTATCAAATGAAAAAAACAGCATATTTCAAAATAGTATGTCCAGAGAGAGATGAATTTTTTTAAAGTGTCAATGTATATACATACAAAGGGGAAAAAACGAGTTATCTCAGAGTTGTACATTATCTAGCTGCTTTTCATTTTTGTATGTGAGTTTTTTCAAATATGTTACAATAATCATCTATGAATTTTATAGTTGAGAAAAGCAATGAATGCTGTTTTGGAAAAGTCAAAGGAAATTTTCAAAGGTAGAAAGTATCAAACGCTGCAGTAGCAGATGTGCCAGACGCTTGGGGTCACAATATGGGGTGGCTCCTCCGTGCCGAGGGATCAGGAAAGGCTTCGCAGGGCCATTCCGGTGCAGCCCAGCACACATCTACCCTTACGCTGCCTCAGATACTTATACCAAGGACAGAGGACACTGCCTCTGGACTTTACCTAACTGGTTTGGAAAGCACAATAAAATACCTTAGTGAGGGAGCATGCATTAGTGTGCCTAAACTTTGCATCTTTTCTCAATCAATTAAAAGCGTGGAGGTAAAAAGCTCCCTGGGTTGCTCCCTGTTGAATAGAGTGGTTCTTTAATTTTTCCCTATGTTGCCTCTTTTATTATGCAAGGGCTATCTCTTCATTCTGTTTCCAAACTCATATTTGGTGTTCAGTCACTTACAGAGGACAGCACCCTTCCCAAGTCATCTGGAATGGGCCACAGGATTAAAATAAATAGCTGTATAAAGGAGGCAACATTATGCAGACCAACACAGAGTTGACCTGTCTCTAGAGATGTTGTGGGTGAAAGAAAATTTCCAGTTTATAGTGGAATAGAGTAGCAACAGACTCCTGGAGTCAGAAAATACATCTGGGTCAGCAGAGTTTAACACTTCAAATGGAATGAGCTGGAATTTTATTTCAAATTCAAGATTTGCCTTTTAATCAGAAATCTGCATTGAGAGAGAGAGAGAGAGAGAATTATCAGAGGAAATAGTTCTATTTTAGTATCTCGATTTTAGATTGTACTAAAGTGACACATAGTAGAAAATAGCTTAGGCATGACAGGATAAGATCACTTTAATAAAAAGTCTATCTGGGCTTCTGGTTTAAGTGATGAATCAAAACCTCATCATTGTTCCTTCCGTCTATACTCTTTTAAAATGATATTACAAGGATTCAAAAGTATTCACCTAGAAGAGCAATGAATGGAAGAAAGACGATGTCAACAAACTTTGGGAAGATAGAAGGTACAAGAAGGTATTAGTGGACCTGAGAAAATTGAATACCAGGTGCTGCAGAAAAGGATGTCAGTAAGACTAGCCCATTCATTCTATGCTGCTCCAGAGAAGCCAGAGCAGGAGATGCCATTTTCCACCATTAAAGAGTATAAGGCAAGGGGGTTAGTGGAAGTCTCTTTAACAAACAAAATCTCAGGTCCCTACCCCCATTTGCTGAAGCTAGGTAACTACCCCTCCTGCTCAGGCAGGAAACTGAAGGATTATTATGTGGGAAATTGACATGAAGCAGTTCCTGATTTGGGATTACCAGGCAGAATGGAAGAGGGCTATACTGAAAACAAAGAAACTAAGTGTAAGTCTACATACTAAATATGAGATTCCCCATTCCACTAATACCGTGTTGGCTCCAGGAATGCAGTTAGCCAGCTGTGTTCTTCCCAGTTAAGAGATTAGTTTCCTGGAAAAATCAAATGGCCCCCTGAGCAGATCCACAGACACAGGTATTTGAGACTCTTCTAACAGAAAGACCTGGAAAGTCCCCACCAAGTCAACCCAGAGTGGAATTCACAAACCAGTTATCAAATCCCTCCCACAGATAGTTAGGATATCCAATCACCCATTTAGGATGTCACTCTTAACCATTAATGGGCAGCCAAGGATCACCAGACATCTGTATAAAGTCTGCAACATGAAAGGGACCAAAATAAATATTTTTTAAAAGTAACTCAACTCAGTGGAAACAGAGAAATACAGGGGAAAAAATTTTAAGAAAACTACAATTGACATCCTTAGATGGCCAGGAGAGGAAGAATAGGATAATACCAATTTGTTTTTTAAAAAAGACTTGTGGGGCTCCTAGGTGGCGCAGTTGTTGGGCGTTTGCCTTCAGCTCAGGGCGTGATCCCGGCGATCTGGGATCGAGCCCCACATCGGGCTTCTCTGCTGGGAGCCTGCTTCTTCCTCTCCCACTCCCCCTGCTTGTGTTCCCTCTCTCGCTGGCTGTCTCTCTCTGTTAAATAAATAAAATCTTTAAAAAAAAAAAAAGACTTGTAACAAAACATTTATAGAAAAAGAAGAAGGTCTTGTAAATTAAAAGCATTAAAAGAAATACAAATTCAATAGAATGATTGACAGAGAAAATTGAGGATGGCTCCAGGAAAGTAGACCAAGTGATGGAATATAAAGAAAAAAATGTTAAAATAAAATGGAGGGGCACCTGGGTGGCTCAGTTGTTAAGCATCTGCCTTCAGCTCAGTGTGTGATCCCAGGCTCCTGGGACATTCTAAAGAGCTCCATGCTCCACTAGGAGCCTGCTTCTTCCTCTCCCACTCCCCCTGCTTGTGTTCCCTCTCTTGCTGACTGTCTCTCTCTCTGTCAAATAAATAAATAAAATCTTTAAAAATAAAATAAAATAAAATAAAAATAAATAAATAAAATGGAGACACCAGGCTTCAAGATCCTCTGATCAGACAAATCCATTTAAGTCACATAGACAAAACTTCATCTAGTTTATTTCATGCAGGTGAGGCAACTTATTCCTCATAAATCCTTCTGATAATCATAATAAAAACTTCAGTCATCTTCTTAAACTGATGTAAGATAATCACTTTTACCAACCCGGAAACTCCCATGGAAATAATCAGTCATCAATAATCAGGCATCATAAAGGCTAAATGACTTCCTCCTTCACATTTTAGAAGCCATCCTAGAATGTCACATCTATGAGTTTCATTCCCGTTGTGGGTTCCAAGTCTCCCACTTTGTTTCTTCCTCAACAAAAGATCCATAATTAAGTAAAGCTCTCTGAATTTCCTTTTGACAAAAGATAAGGCAATTAGAGGATCAATTGTAGAGGGTCCAACATGTAGTATTCCAGAACCAGAAAGGGCTTGGAGGCGGTTACATAAGAAACAACACCAGAAATTTTCCAGAACAAAAGGATCTGAGTTTCTGAACTGAATGTTCCCACTCATTGCTTGGAAAAGGTATATATTTGGGGCAAATTCCAGAATTTGGGGGACAAAAAGAAAACTCTAAAACCTACAGAGAAAAAAGAAAAACAAGTGATGTACTAAAGACTAAGAATTAGTATTGTAGCATTTACAGCAATACTGGAAGCCAAAAATCAATGCAGTAAAGCTTTCCCAATTCTGAGGTTCCTAACCCAGGGTCACCCAGACATACTGTGAGTCAATTGTGAGTTTTTACACATACAACTTCTCCAAAAAATTACATCCCTTAAAACCGTTTTCCAGGAACTACAAGATGACATTCTTAAAGAGTGAGGAAATAAATCAAGAACTAATATACATGATCCAGGAAATAGGAGATTTAACATAGAGCAGTGGAGAAAGTCCCCGGATGACAGCTGTCAGGTGTGTCTGCAGAGACCCCAGTCCAGACTGTATCAGAAAGACAAAGGGTTCCAGAAGAGAGGGATCCAGGAAATAAATGGACTGATAGACTATGAAATACCCAGTGAGTTTGACCATGTGAATAATAATATTTAAATGAGCTTTGAAAACAAGTTGAAGCATTTTAAGAATAATAGGATCATAAAAATGTAGGTAAAAGACAAAAAAAAAATCCCACACCTAATAATTCCAGAAAAAAGGGATGCCTGTGTGGCTCAGTCGATTAAGCATCTGCCTTCGGCTCAGGTCATGATCCCCGGGTCCTGGGATGGAGCCCCTCATCGGGCTTCCTTGATCAGCAGGAAACCTGCTTCTCCCTCTGCCTGCTGTCCTGCCTGCTTGTGCTCTCTCTCTCTCTGACAAATGAATAAAAATAAATAAAATCTTTTTAAAAAAATAATAATTCCAGAAAAAAAAGTTAGTCAAGAAAAGTGATTTGACCACAGTACATGGCTTATCTCAGCAGTGAAAACACTCTTCACACAATCTGACTTGCTTCTCACAATTGCCAGAGCGATTCAGAACCCATGTCATTTCTCCTCTTCAAACACCTCAGTGTATTGTTGGATTTCGGTTTGCTAGAATTTTGTTGAGCACTTTTGCATCCATGTTCATCAGGGATATTGGCCTGTAGTTTTCTTTTTTAGTGGAATCTTTATCCAGTTCTGGCATCAGAGTAAGGTTGGCCTCATAGAATGAAGTTGGAAGTTTTCCCTCCTATTCTATTTTTGGGAAGAGTTTGAGAAGGAACAGGTATTAACTCTTCTTCAAATGCTCTGGACTTCTCTTTGTGGGGGTTTTTTTATTACTGACTCAATTCCTTTGCTGGTTATCAGTCTGTTCAAGTTTCTCTTTCCTCCTGTTTCAGTTTTGATAGTTTAAGTGTTTGTAGTAATTTATCTATCCTTCCAGGTTGTCCAATTTGCTGGCTTATAGTTTTCTATAATATACTTTTATCATTGTTTCTATTTCTGTGGTGTTGGCTGTTATTTCTCCTTTCTCATTTGTGATTTTATTGATTTGGATATTTGTTTTTTACAAATATGGCTAGAGGTTTATCAACCAGTTCCTGGTTTCATTTATCTGTTCTACTGGTTTGTTGTTGTTGTTGTTGTTTAGTTTCTATATTATTTATTTATGCTCTAATCTTTATTATGTCCCTTCTGCTGCTGGCTTTAGGCTTTATTTGTTTTTTTGTTGTTGTTTTTTCCTAGCTCCTTCAGATGTAAGTTCAGGTTGTTCAGATTTTTTCTTGCTCTTTGAGGTAAAACTTCCCTCTTAGGACCACCTTTGCTGCATCCCAAAGGCCTTGGACCATTTGTTTCCATGTATTTTTCACTTCTTCTTTGTCTTCTTGGTTGAACCATTCATTGTTTAGTAGCATGTTGTGTAGCCTCCATGTATTTGTGGTCTTTCCAGTTTTCTTTCTTGTGATTGACGTCCAATTTCACAGTGTTGTGGTCAGAAAAGGTGCATGGTATGACTACAATCTTTTTATATTTGTTGAGGCCTATTTTGTGACCTCATATGTGATCTAGTCTAATGTACTATGTGCAAATATTGTTAAAATGTCTATATCACCCAAAGCAATCTACATATTTAATGCAATCCCTATCGAAATACCAATAGCAGTTTTCACAGAGCTAGAACAATCCTAAAATTTGTATGGAACCAGAAGAGACTCCAAATAGTCAAAACAATCTTGAAAGAAAAGCAAAGCTGGAGGCACCACAATTCTGGACTTCAAGTTACATGATAAAGCTGTAGTAATCAAAACAGTGTGGTACTAACACAAAACCAGACCCCTGGATCAATGGAACAGAATAGAAAACCCAGAAATGAACCCACAACTGTATGGTCAGCTAAACTTCAACAAAGTAGGAGAGAATATCCAGTGGGGAAAAGACAGTTTCTTCAACAAATGGTGCTAGGAAAACTAGACAGCAACATGCAAAAGAATGAAACTGGACCACTTTCTTAAACCATACACAAAAATAAATTCAAAATGGGCTAAAGGCCTAAATATGAGATCTGGAACCATAGAAATCCTAGAAGGGAACACTACAGTAACTTCTTTGACATCAGCTGTAGCAACTTCTTTTTAGATATGTCTCCTGGGGCAAGGTAACAAAAGCAAAGATTAACTATTGGGACTTCATCAAAATAAAACGCTTCTGCACAGTGAAGGATACAATCAACAAAACTGAAAGGCAGCCTATGTAATGGGAGAAGATATTTGCAAATGACATAGCTGATAAAGGGTTAGTATCCAAAATCTATAAGGAACTTATAAAACTCAACACACCAAAAAATGAATAACCCAATTTAAAAACGGGCAGAAGACATGAATAGACATTTTTCCAAAGAAGACATAGAGATGGCCAACAGACAATGAAAAGATGCTCAACATCACTCATCGGGGAATACAAATCAAAAATCAAAATCACAATGAGGTATCACCTCAAACCTGTCAGAATGGCTAAAATCAACAACACAAGAAACAACAGGTATTGGTGAGGACATAGAGAAAAAGGAACCCTCTTGCACTGTTGGCAGGAGTGCAAACTGGTGCAGCCATTCTGGGAAACAGTATGGAGTTTCCTTAAAAAGTTAAAAATAGGGACAGCTGGGTGGCTCAGTTGGTTAAGCATCTGCCTTTGGCTCAGGTCATGATCCCAGGGTCCTGGGATGGAGTTCTGCACTGGGTTCCTTGCTCAGTGAGGAGCCTGCTTCTCCCTCTGCCTACCACTCCCCCTGCTTGTGCTGTCTCTCTCCCTGATAAATAAAATCTTAAAAAAAAAAAGTTAAAAATGGAACTACCCTACATCCAGCAATTGCACTACTAGGTATTTACCCAAAGAGTACAAAAATACTAATTCAAAGGGATACATGCATCCTGAAGCTTATAGCAGCACTATTTACAATAGCCAAATTATGGAAACAGCCCAAGGGTCCATCAACTGATGAATGGATAAAGATGTGGTGTGTGTGTGTATACACACACACACACACACATATATACACAGTGGAATATTATTCAGCCATAAGAAAAGAATGAAATCTTGCCATTTGCAATGGCATGGATGGAGCTAGAGAGCACCTAGCTAAACAAAATAAGTCAGAAAAGACAAATACCAGATGATTTCACTCATATGTGGAATTTAAAACAAAACAAATGAGCAAAGGCATAAAAAAGAGAGACAAACTGAGGAACAGACACTTAACTGTGGAGAACAAACTGATGGTTACCAGAGTGTAGGGGGTTGGGGGGGGGATGGGCGAAATAGGTGATGGGGATTAAGGAGTGCACTTGTGATGAGTACAGTGGGATGTATGGAAGTGTTGAATAATAATACATTGTACGCCTGAAACTAATATTATATTGTACATTACCTGGAATTTAAATAAAAACTTAAAAAAAAAAAAAACACCTCAAAGGCTCCCTATGTCTTTCAGGACACTCCATGTTACGAGCCTAAGTGGATTCCCTCACTTCAATGAGTAAATTAAGTCCCAGCAAGGTAGATGACCTGACTTGCCCAAGACTGTTAATTAAGTCAGGGGCAAGCCTGAAAGAACCGGGGTCTCTGTCCCCCAGTTTCCTGTCCCTTCCGTTGTCCGCCTGGCTGACATAGTGATCTGTGTTCTGACATCACCAGTCACTCCCAGTTCCCAGTCAGAACACATACTCAATTCCAAGTGCTACTTACTCTTACTGAGCAATCCCCTGTCCATTAAATCCAGAACCGAGGTTTGTTTCTTGGATCCAGTTAGTGAAAACCAACATAGAGACTTGAGAACCTGGAATATGCTGCCATGAGATGCTCACTGACTCCAGGTAGGCTCTCCCCTGCCTGTGTCAGCCTGCGTCACTCACCCTTCTGCATTCCCAGCTCGAGCCAGGCGTGAAATCAGGCGCGGTTTTCAAAAGACAACGGGGACAAGAGGCATCTGAACCTCGGTACTCATGACTTCAGGCTGCCTTGGTCCGTCAGGACACCCACCTTCACCTCCCCTTTGTCAAGGTTCCAGGCCAGGGCTGCAGCCCAAGTGTTCTGGGCACACTGTCCTTTCTTCTGGGCATTTACTCCTTCCCTCCCGCCCCATCTTTACTGGGTGTCTGCTCTGAATCGGGTGGTGCGCTAGTGCTGCGTGTACAGCAGCAAGCGAGAAAGTCACAGTCCCTGGCAAAGGTTAAGGTCGAGACTCTAGCGAAAGCTGACACATGTACATGCGAAGGTGGAGCAGGGCTGGTGGAAACTGCCACATTCAGAGAAACACACCCTCGGCATAACCACGGTCTGCCTGACAACCCGGGTTCTGATAGAATGGGGCATTTAAAGCAGCACAGACGGCCGCCTTGGGCAGAAAGCTCCCTCGCAGGAAAGTTGATTGATCACAGGGAGAGGATTGAAGCTTCAAGTCTGATTTTAGATGGAAAGGCCTCCAAGATTTCTGCCCTTTCCCCACTTGGCAATGCCTGATGAAATTCTGCCCTTCCTGCATCAGGAGCAGGTTCAGACATCCTGCCATCCGTCATATTTATCCTGATGCCTCTCAAGCGTCTGTTATCTCCACTCTGGGCTGTCTAGCATGCTGGTCTGTTCACTACTCTTTCCCTCGCACTGTTTGCCAGAAGTGCCTGGAGCATAATTTTTCATTTACAAACCTATCTCTACCACCAGGGAAAGGACGGTGTTTTCTTATCGGCAGATGCCTGGTGCATTGTAAGTGCTCACCCTGTGTTGTTCGAGGGACGAATCCAAGGCTTCACACCGTAAAGCCACTCTTACCCCCTCTGATCTCCCGCTAGATGTCCTCAGCCTCCTCACACACCCCAAACACACCAAGGTCAATCTGGCTTTCTGATCTTAGCATATGCTATTGGCCCTGCCTACAAAGAATGCCCTCACCTTTTATTCTTTCAGTGAAGATTTTTTGAATGCCTACTGTGTGCCAGACACTGTGCCAAGTACAGACAAAACATGTTCTCCTCTCACAGGGAGTGCAGATTCTAGAGGGGAAGCAAGTCAGCAAGCAAGTAGCTATAAAGTGGCATGAGAAGTGGGGATTCAAGTAGACACAGGGCACGGTGCTCCCAGCCCCATCTTGCGAGTCAGAAAACTTTCACCAGAGGAGGTGGCAATGTTGTCGCATCCTGAAGGATTCATGGAGAGACTTGGATTTAAGCTCTTCTCATCGTTCTTCCCACCTCGAGGCCCACCTCCTCCAGGAAACCACCCCCGCCTTTCCTGATGTGTCAGCCCTCATTGACGCAGCACGCTCCATTTTACCCCTGCATCGATGTCATCTGTGACTGGTTCCAGTAAGGAATTGATTCAGATGGTGATCTAAGAATTCTCTATGGAGCTGGCTTGAAAAACACAAGGGAACACAAAGCACAGATTTCTGGGTCTAACCCCACATTTTCGAACTTAATAGGAGCATATACTTTCTATGGGCTGCTCCAGGTGAATCTTGTGTCTAGCCAGGCTTGGGAATTACTACAGCACAGCATTCCTTTTAGTATAATCCACATTAAGCTATGTTTATTTTCTAAGGAGATGTTAATGGTATTTTCTCACCTCTGTTAGAATATTTTTGATATTGAAATTGACATAAGTTTTCTCTCATATCCACTATCAACACTTTTTCCAACACAGTGCTGTCCTAAAACAGGCACTCAGGAAAGAGTTTAAGTCAATGAAGACTGGATATACCTAAGAGCCAGAAAAAATAGAAAAAGATAGACATTTGCCCTTTAAGGCTAAAATTCATATGATATCATTGAATAATTCTGATACACAACATTTACATGGTGCTTTGCAATTTACAAACTGTCTTTCCAGATGGTTTTGCAGTTGATCCAACCGCGCCATGGATGGGTAGGCAGGAATATTATTATTACAATTTATAAAATAGCAAACTGAGGCTCGGAGTTGTTAAGAGATTTGCCCAAATTCAAGAGAGGTCCAAAATCCAGTCTTAAAAAAATCCAAAAAGCTCCTTCAAATGTTTTCCCCACCCATCACCTTTACAAAGGATCTTTAAAAAAAAAAAAAAAAAAAAGGAAAGCAAAGGCATTCTTTTCCTAGTTTGTCCATGGGCTAGCCAGTGATGAATTTGTGGGTATCAGGGAATCATTCTAGTCTGGCAGGAAGACAAATGTTTGCATTTGGCAGGAAAAAAAGATGATGATGGCAGATAAAGGCCCAAGAGCCTCCAGAAGATTTCGTCATTGCCCTCTGTGACACGATATCTGCAATGATTAATGGAAACTTTTTGTACAGTAATAGTTAATCTCTGAGTTTGGGGAATTAAATTCAAACATTCAAGAGGTGAACAAAATTTCTCATCAAAGGCAAGATCTTGGGTTCACAGACAATATGCAAATGGAAGAAATTTGGAGAGCACAATAAGGCTACAGGGAAATGTGGATAACTATGCCTCAACTTATCCAACTGCTGATTCTAGGACTTTCTCTTGGGGAGGATGGGCCAGTTTGCAACTCCCTGCAGGATATTCTCTCCTGGGAAGATGATACAAACCAGGGTTTTGATGCAGGTGGAAACAATGTTTCCTTCTGCTGGGACAGGGATCCCTTTAGATATCATCTCAAGCTTGATCAATCATTCTCTTGCAAAACAAATGTGATATACTGCTGGGGAACCGTGAGTCTGTGAGAGGATCTGGGAGACTCAAAACCCTGTCAAGCTAGCAAGCGTACATACTTCAAGCCCTGGGGCCTCATCCCTTCTCCTTCAGAGTGTCAACAAACTCCAAGGAGAGATGGTGCTCACCCTTCACATTCACAGTGGAAGCACGCTGTCTACACACTGGTCCCTAAGCCCATCCTCAGCCTCTCCCTCCTTCTCACTCAGCATCAGCTGAGCAGCAAATTGTGTCAGCTGGTTCCCTTTCTTCCTTCTCATGCCCATAGCCCTCACCTTTACTCAGAGCTTTTTCTGCTGGGGAGAGAAGCAGTGATGACCATTGTAAGGACCTCCTGAGTGGTGTCCCTCCTTTAGGTTTGTCTCTCGCTGTTTCTTCCTCTAGCCTCCTGCCTGAGTCATCCTCCTAAAGCAGACATGGCCAAGTCACTTAAAATGCATCGAGAACCCCCTCTTCTTCTGGTGAGAGAGAGAGGTGCCCGAGATGCTTGCACGCCTTTCAAGACCTTCCTGATCAGACCCCAGCCTGCCTGCCTAACCTTACTTTCCATCTGCCCTCCTGCACCCTCTCCATCCACCCCACCGCAGACCCTCCATTTACCACCCCTCCTGTCCACATCTCATCCTCCATGCCCCACGTCTTTACTCCTGATGTTTTTCTTGCCAGACCTGCCCTCTCTTTTCCTCCACTCCTCACCTCTGCATTTCTCAAGGTTCAGCTTGAGAGTTCCTGTGCTACGAAGGCTTCCCAGAGCTCCCCAGCCACAGCTGCTCTCTCTCCTCTCGTGTTCACAGAGGCTTCTGTTTACACTTCTGTCTTGGAATGTCACGTTTTGCATGTATTTTAGTTCAGTGTGTATGTGAGCTGCTTTTTCCCTCACAAGATCCTTGAGGATAGTTCATCCATTTTTCAACTCTGTTTTTCTAACATTTAGCACAGTGCCTACTACATAGTAGGCAACAAATGCTTATTAAATCAGTAACTGTGGAACTGCATGGAACTGAACTGAAAAACCTTAGACTGATTTGAATTGAAGACACTTTTGAACCACTAGAAGTAACCTTAGCATTGCTTTCATCCATGGCTTAAGCAAACTCACTTAATCTCTCAAGATCAATTCAAGCACAAAGGAAGAAATTAAAAATCATAACCCTGCTGTGCAGAAATAACCCTATTTTGCATTTTAAAACTGAAATGGCCCTACACTAACTCTGGTCCCTAAGGCCCTGTCTTAGCCTTCCTAATTCCTCCTCCCCCTCAATGGAGACATTCCTCCCTCCTCCTTTCCCTCCCACCTTTCTCCTCCCTCCTCCCCCTTCCCTAAAGATAACCTGATTTTCATGGTTATTTCTTCCTTTCTTTTCTTCATACTCACACTACCCAAGTATGTAACCCTAAATGCTATCATCTAGATTTGCCCATTTTTGAACTTTATATAAATGTATTCCTACAATATGCACTCATTTTGCTCCATATTATGTTTTGAAAGCTCATCCATGTGGCACTGTATAACTATAGTTTGTTCATTCTCATTGTGGTACAGTATTTCATTCGACTCTCAACAGACATTTCAGTTGTTTCCACATTCTACCTAATTGATGTTGCTATGAACATTCTTGGGCACACCTCTTGGTTCATGGGTCACATCTTTCTGCTTGGTAGAACTCCTAGAGTTGCCAAATATTTGCAATGAAAGTACTTCCATTCATGAGGTAGCAGCCTTTAAAGGAGAAAAATACATACCATGTAAGGTGATACATGCTGTCATAGATGAGATGTGACCATGCAAGACATCATGGAGGCCCAAAGATGAGTATCAAATATTAGCCTGAATGGCAAACAATGGTAACTCTTATCCAGTGCTGGTGGGAGTAAAAATTGGTATACCGCTTTGCCAGTATTTGATATTATCTAATAATGCTAATGATATGCATAGTCCCCTGACCCAGCAATTTACTCTGCCTGGGATTTTGCTGGACCACATTTCCCAGCCCCCTTTGAAACTTGAGAGAGGGGGCACATAACTGAGTTCTGGCTTTAAGAGTGTAAGTAAGTAGGACTATGTGCCATTTCCAGGACTACCCCATAAAAACCTTATGTATGTGGTGCTCTGTGCTCTCTCCTCCAAGCCAGTGACTATGAATACCAAGTAATTGACAAATTGAAGTGCATAAAAGCTTATAGAAGGAAATTTTAAGCAGTGTGGTTACGTTCACTGCATTCAAGAAATGCAAGTAAATAGCTCAGGCCATTTTAGAAGTACTTTAGATCACTGAACTGTGATTATCTATCTGCTACAACACTAAGGACTGAACCACATGTATAATAGTCTCGAAAGGATTACAGATCACTCAACACATTTTTAGGGAAAAACTGTGTGTCAGGCACTGAGCTTGGTGCTGGGGAAACAAAGTTGAATATGCCACAGGCCCTGCCACCAAGATGCTCCAATACTAGTGAAAAGGACAGAGAAGGGACCAACTCAGTGCACTAGAGTGGAGCATGTTCACTCGTAGAAGTGGGAGGAGGGGCAAGGGAACCCAGCCTGTGTCCATCTTGTGGCCCAGCCACCTTCTCAGGGAGATGGGAAGGACAGAAGTGCACAGGGGTCTAGCAGAGAGTTTTAGGGAGAGGACAGAGGAATAAGGTAGAGAGAGAGACTCCCTAAAATCATAAAGAAAAATAAGAATTGGCCTGGAAAAAAAGAGGAGAGGTGGAAAGCGATGACAAGGCCCTTCCTGATGAAGAGAACAGAGCACAGAGACCCAGACCAAGAGAAAGGATGGAGCATTATGCAGTCTGTAAGGACAGCGGAAACTCTTTTACAGACCTTGCTTAACCAACTGGTTGGTTTAGCTGGTGCTCTCTGTTTCCTGTAAAATATACAGTGATGCCCATGGTACCCAGATGCCCCCGGCTAGCCAGCCACCTTCCAGTGTGGCTGTTCATGTGTGTTCCCCTGTTGAGTTGTGCGCCACCGAGAATGTTTCGTCCATATGTACATCTGTTCATTCCAGTTGTACCTGTTATTGTAATTAAATCATTTAATTCAGTCTTAGGTAAAATTACGAACTTCCAGTGTGATGAAAGAGTTGTTTTTTTCCTATGGAAACTGAGTTAAAGACTTTGGGAAACCTTGATAGAGTGGTGAGAGAATCAGCTATAAGAGATACAGGAAGGAAACATAAAAATCCAAAGACGGTAAGCTTAGGTTGATTGATTTTCAACTATCCCTAGGATCTGAGTCTACTTTAAAGGGATCAATACTAGACATTGCAGACAATGCAGTACAGATGTGCCTTGTGCAAGGAAAATCATATGTAATTTCAATAGTGACACGTGACCAAGGAAAAGGAGACTCCGAATTCTGGTGTGGGATGAGGTGAAGGGAGAGAAGCTCAGGGCAGCTGCTCAGCGTCCCGGGAGCATCAGCGTCGCGCCAGCCAGCTCACAGCCCTAAAGAGCTTCCTCTGCCCACATCTTCTCCGATGGCTTTCATTTCCTGTGCCTGACATCTCCCCCCATCTTTCAGGCCAGGGCTGTCTGCCCACATAGAACCTGGCCTTCAGCCATCACAAGAGCACCCGGGGTTCCCACTTTCTGTCAGGGGCACCAGAAAAATGGCATAGGTTAATTCTCATAGCAGTCCTGCAGGGCAAGGGCTCATCACCCCCAATTTGCTGGTGAGAAAACTAAAGCTCAGACGATCATCTTGACAGATCTTTCCCGCTTTAACTGCTCTTTGTAATGATCTGTGCATTCGAGGTACATGGCTCATCCTTAAAGAACTTTTTGAATTGTCGGGGCATCTGGGTGGCACGGTTGGTTAAGCGTCCAACTCCTGGTTTTGGCTCAGATCCTGATCTCAAGGTCATGAGATCCAGCCGGTGCTGGGCGTGGAGTCTGCTTAAGATTCTCTCTCTCTCAATCAATAAAATTGACAGACCACTGGCAAGACTTATCCAAAAGAAAAGAGAAAGGACCCAGATTATTAAAATTATGAATGAAAAAGGAGAGGTCACGACGAACACCATTGAAATTGGAAGGATTATTAGAAATTTTTATCAACAGCTATATGCCAATAAACTAAGCAATCTGGAACAGATGGAATCCTTCCTGGAAACCTATAAACTACATAGAAAAAAAAAGGAAGAAATTGATTTCTTAAACAGGCCAATTAATTATGAAGAAATTGAGTCAGTGATAAACAACCTTCCAAATAACAAAACTCCAGGCCCGGACGGTTTTCCTGGGGAATTCTACCAAACATTCAAAGAAGAAATAATACCTATTCTCCTAAAGCTATTTCAAAAAATAGAAACAGAAGGAAAGCTACCAAACTCATTCTATGAGGCCAATATTACCTTGATCCCCAAACCAGGCAAAGACCCCCTCAAAAAGGAGAATTACAGACCGATTTCCCTAATGAATATGGACGCCAAAATCCTCAACAAGATACTTGCTAATAGAATCCAACAGTACATTAAAAGGATTATCCATCACGATCAAGTGGGATTCATACCTGGGATGCAAGCGTGGTTCAATATTCGCAAATCAATCAGCGTGATACATCATATCAACAAGAAAAGACTCAGGAACCATATGATCCTCTCAATCGATGCCGAAAAAGCATTTGACAAAATACAGCATCCTTTCCTGATTAAAACCCTTCAGAGTGTAGGAATAGAAGGTACATTTCTCAATCTCATAAAAGCCATCTATGAAAAGCCTACTGCAAATATTATTCTCAATGGGGAAAAGCTGGAAGCCTTTCCCTTAAGATCAGGAACTCGACAAGGATGCCCACTCTCGCCACTATTATTCAACATAGTACTAGAAGTCCTTGCAACAGCAATCAGACGACAAAAAGGGATCAAAGGTATTCAAATTGGCAAAGAAGAAGTCAAAATGTCTCTCTTTGCAGATGACATGATACTCTATATGGAAAACCCAAAAGAAGCCACTCCCAAACTATTAGAAGTTATAGAGCAATTCAGTAACGTGGCGGGATACAAAATCAATGCTCAGAAATCAGTTGCATTTCTATACACGAATAACGAGACCGAAGAAAGAGAAATTAGGGAATCCATCCCATTTACAATAGCACCAAAAACCATACGTTACCTTGGAATTAACTTAACCAGAGACGTAAAGGACCTATATTCTAGAAACTATAAATCACTCTTGAAAGACATTGAGGAAGACATAAAAAGATGGAAAGATATTCCATGCTCATGGATCGGAAGAATTAACATAGTTAAAATGTCCATGCTACCCAGAGCAATCTACACTTTCAATGCTATCCCGATCAAAATACCAAGGACATTTTTCAAAGAACTGGAACAAACAGTCCTTAAATTTGTATGGAAACAGAAAAGGCCCCGAATCTCCAAGGAACTGTTGAAAAGGAAAAACAAAGCTGGGGGCATCACAATGCCGGATTTCGAGCTGTACTACAAAGCTGTGATCACAAAGACAGCATGGTACTGGCACAAAAACAGACACATAGACCAATGGAACAGAATAGAGAGCCCAGAAATGGACCCTCGGCTCTTTGGGCAACTAATATTTGATAAAGCAGGAAAAAACATCCGGTGGGAAAAAGACAGTCTCTTCAATAAATGGTGCTGGGAAAATTGGACAGCTACATGCAAAAGAATGAAACTTGACCACTCTCTCACACCATACACAAAAATAAACTCCAAATGGATGAAAGACCTCGATGTGAGACAGGAATCCATCAAAATTCTAGAGGAGAACATAGGCAGCAACCTCTACGACATCGGCCAAAGCAACCTTTTTCATGACACATCCCCAAAGGCAAGAGAAACAAAAGATAAAATGAATTTATGGGACTTCATCAAGATTAAAAGTTTCTGCACATCCAAGGAAACAGTCAGAAAAACTAAGAGGCAGCCCACGGAATGGGAGAAGATATTTGCAAATGACACTACAGATAAAGGACTGGTATCCAAGATCTACAAAGAACTTCTCAAACTCAATACACGAGAAACAAATAAACAAATCAAAAAATGGGCAGAAGATATGAACAGACACTTTTCCAATGAAGACATACAAATGGCTAACAGACACATGAAAAAATGTTCAAAATCATTAGCCATCAAGGAAATTCAAATCAAAACCACACTGAGATACCACCTTACGCCAGTTAGAATGGCAAAAATAGACAAGGCAAGAAACAACAATTGTTGGAGAGGATGTGGAGAAAGGGGATCCCTCCTACATTGTTGGTGGGAATGCAAGTTGGTACAGCCACTCTGGAAAACAGTGTGGAGGTCCCTTAAAAAGTTAAAAATTGAGCTACCCTATGATCCAGCCATTGCACTACTGGGTATTTACCCCAAAGATACAGACGTAGTGAAGAGAAGGGCCATATGCACCCCAATGTTCATAGCAGCAATGTCCACAATAGCTAAATCGTGGAAGGAGCCAAGATGCCCTGCAACAGATGACTGGATTAAGAAGTTGTGGTCCATATATACAATGGAATATTACTCAGCAATCAGAAAGAATGAGTTCTCAACATTTGCTACAACATGGACGGCACTGGAGGAGATAATGCTTAGTGAAATAAGTCAAGCAGAGAAAGACAACTATCATATGATTTCTCTCATCTATGGAACATAGGAACTAGAATGATCAGTAGGGGAAGAAAGGGATAAAGAAAGGGGGGGTGGTCAGAAGGGGGAATGAAACATGAGAGACTATGGACTATGAGAAACAAACTGAGGGCTACAGAGGGGAGGGGGGGGGGGGAATGGGATAGACCGGTGATGGGTAGTAAGGAGGGCACGTATTGCATGGTGCACTGGGTGTTATACACAACTAATGAATCATCGAGCCTTACATCGGAAACCGGGGATGTACTGTATGGTGACTAACATAATATAATAAAAAATCATTAAAAAAAAAGATTCTCTCTCTCTCTCTCTCCCCCTGCCCCTCCCCCCACTCATGTGCGCTCTCTCTCTCTCTCAAAAAAGAAAGAAAGAAAGAAAGAAAGAAAGAAAGAAAGAAAGAAAGAAAGAAAGAAAATAATAACAAAGAACTTTTTGAATTGTCAACCTATTACAATGCTTGGCACAGAATATGGTTAATAAATAATCATTATTATTACAAAAGTAGCTAACATTTCTTCAGTACTTATTAGGAGCCAAAGTGAATGCTAAAATCTGCTTTCTTTCGCTTCATCTCATGATACTCCTCTCGAGGAAGGTGTCGTCATGCCCCATTTTACAGATCAGAACGCTAAGCCTTAGAGGGTTCATAATCCAGGTTGTTGTTTCTCAAACTCAGGCTCCTGGCCAGGTAATCATGCTGCTCTGACTCCACCCAACGTCTGCTTACAGACGCCTCACTCAAGTCACATTGTGATCATTCTCTGCTCTTTGTTTCTCATGTCTACAAAACTCACTCCACATTGGACAGTCCTGGTGGGTTATAATTAGGCACTGCAGTTTGCCAACTGGACCAAAAGTGGCCTGTCCTCATTCTGCCTCACCTCCAGCACCAAGGACCTCACCATCTGCCACCCAGCAAGGGTGAGACTGCTCTCTCACTGGAGGAGCAAATCTATGGGAGTTTGCCTCAAGGAAACTCGGCTCACAGAAGGTTCAGGCCACATCATGGCTCTGACAAGCCCAGCCCTTCGGCCTCTACCTGCCAGCACCTGGGAGCTTCATTTACCTCGAAGCAGACCATAAAATGGTGTCTCCAAGACCCCGGTGCACTCAGCGAGAGTGTCCCCTCCAGTCCTGAAGGTGCAGAGAGCCCATTATCCGTTCAGGCTGAGAGTCACATCGGCCAGAATGCTTGTGCCAGGGAGACTCAGGGCAGTGAAAACACAACCTCTTGTCCCCAGGACTCAAACCTATTACTGGCAGGACAGGGTTTAAGGCTAGAGAGGTAAGAATCATGAATTAAAGTCTGAGGCCATGGGATCTGGGAGGAACCTTGGTCATCATCAAATCCAAACCTGTTGTTTCACAGAAGGCAAAGCTCTCGCTTCCTGTTACCTGCTGAACCCACAGCTGATCTTTAGATCTCAGATCAGATGTTGTCAGCCTCCTGAAGGAAATCTTCCCTGACTCTCCACACCCATCGTCCCTGCGCTCTCTCTAACATGGTTGATCTGTTTGTCTACGTGCCAACCTCTCCGTTAGACTTGGAGTTAGTCCTCTTCGCAGGCTCTAGCCCTGGCACCTGGACCAGCACCCATAAATACTTGCCAAATGACTGGGGAGCAACCAGTTCATCCAAGGGAGCTGGGACTTTGGACTTAGCAGGTGAGGCTGAGTCACAGCCTCCTCTTCCATCCAAACCCAGGGCTCTTGCCTCCCTCCCCCCCAACAGCCAAAGTCCTCACAGGACCTCTGTCTGCCCAAAGATCCCAAAGTGTCCCATGCAGATATTCATGGGTGACAGTCCCTTCCCTAAGTCTCTCTCCTTATTCTCTCCATTCCCGGGATGCCCTCAGTCCATATCGCACAGTCTCATGGAGTCTAAAAAAATGAATACTCGGAGGGTCTCAATAACTGATAGTAACAAAAATATTGTCCTCCAGGAGTATTTCCATGATAACAGAGAAGTTGTAGAGCTGTGATATGATGCCTTCATCAATCTCGAACTATGTTCTATTCTTCAGTTTGTCTTTCGTGACCTTGACAATTCAAACTTATTTTGTAGAATGTCCCCCAGTTCAGATTTGCCTGATGCTTCCTCCTGATCGTATTTCAAATGAACGTTTTATTTGTCAGAAATATCACAGAAGCTGTGTTTGTCTTTCTTCGTAGATCATTTCAGGAGACACACAATGTTGGCAATCATGGAATCTTAGGTACACGTATGGTGTATGTTTTCAGATCTTTTCCCCCAGAACGGGATGGTCAGTGTCACCCAGAAAGCAGCTCCCGCACAGTGTTGTGACTGCCCAGAGCAACCCAATGAGAAGGACTGTCTATACTCCATGGGAAAGAAGGTCATGATTGGCCAGTGCTGTCTGCCTTGAATACAGGTCACCAGAGACGTGGTGCTGGCATCACAAATGTGCTTTCTATCTTCGAGCTCATTCAGTCTTGACAGGAAACCCAAGGGGTAGGCTCGCCAGGAATCCACATCCACCCTTCACACACTTCACTTGAGGAAGCCACAGGCAGAGATCCTGACTGGGTTGATCAAAGGTGGTTAGACAGCAGGGATAGATTTATGCACCTAACAAAGAGGGCACCCTTGTGGGGCGGGGATGTTTTTGAATTTCACTTCACGCCCACCAAAGCCTTTTTTCAAGGGGGTGAATTTCATCAACAAGGATAAATGACCTTCCATCGCCCTGCTGTGAATAGGCTTTTAAGGAAATGTATGATTTTAATTAAAATGAGAAAATTTGGGTGAGTTGCTAAGAAACAAGACCCTGTCTGTGGCCATAGGAGCTCATGCCAATAACTTCTGGTTATAGAGGGGTTTCCTTGGAGACCATTCACGGGCATTCTCAATTATTAGTGCTGAGCAAGAATGAAGTCATCGAACAGATGTAGCTGAAGGCAGTAAAACAAGATTTGCTAATTGAGCAACGGGCCAACAGAAAAGGTAAGATAGGCCAGTAAAAATATACTCAAACTTAATAATCTTCTCTCAATCTGTTATATTTCATTCTGTTTTTTTCTTTAAATGTTTATAGGGCAATAATTCAAAGAGTAAGGGAGGGAAGGAGGTGAAAAGTCGAGCTACACCTTTTCTCGTCCAACCCCACAGTGCTTCCTAGAATTAGCCACTGCTAACTGCTTCTCAGGTGTCCTGTGAGATACTGTGTTTGTAGGCCCAAGCATGGCTATGCATATTTTTATTTCATACGAATAAAAACTGTATATCCCAGTCACAGACTTGCAATTTTTTTCTCTCACAAGATGTCTTAAAGGTCCCTCCATGTCAGGATATGGAGATCTCCTTCATTCCCCTTGACACCTGCACTCCAGCCTGGACAACACTGAAGGAAAACGCACTCACCCGTTCCCTAATAGTGATTCATAATGTTTCCACTGTTTGGCTCTCGCAAACACTGTTGCAATGAACACCCTGTGTCCATCTCTGCAGACTCGTGTACTTCTAGCTTTAGGGTAAATTCCCAAAAATAAAACAGTTAAGTCAAATTTCATACACAGAGTTTCTCCCTATTGCCAAAATTGCCCTCTAAATATATCACACCAATTTATTCTCATACCAACAGCATAGAAAACTTCTTATTTCTGGCCCCCCTTCCTGTCCCTAAGCAACACTGGGTCTCCTGGAACCTAGGTCTATGACAATCCCATAGGAGAAAATAATACCTCATTTTTTCCGTTTTGCATTTTTTTTTATTTTGAATGATAGTATGTATCTCTTCATATGTTTGTTGTCCATTTACGTTTCTCTCTTTATAGATTGCCTGTTTGTGGCCTTTTGCTCACTTTTCTCTGGAGTTATCTTTTCCTTACTGATGCCTGAGCTCCCTTTGCTTACCAAGAAAATTAGCTCTTTATGTTTCCAAATATGTGTTGGCCTTTTTCCTTGAACAAAGGTGTCAGTTCTGCCAGCCTCACGGGGCTATTCTAAGCCTCGGTTATGATAATAGCATATATGAAAGTGTTTTTACTGATGCAAAGCCCTACCTGTTGCATATATTTGTATTACTATTATAATTTTGTTCTTACTATCAAAGCAGGAGAATCTGGTGGGAAAAGCACCCCGTTTGGAATCTGAAGAAACCAGCTCCAGAGCCTGGCTCCGCACTGCTTGCTGAAGTAGCCTGAGCAGATGAATGGGCCAGACTCGCAGGTTCCCTCTGTCTGTGTCCACAGCCAGTATCCTGCAGGGCCCTCTCCTGACTCTAGCCTCAGCAGCAAGACTTGGTTTGCCAATGCAGCAGTTGCAAACTCCAAGCAGAGGCTTGAGAAAGGGCTCCCACATCTCTGCTCCCTCTGTGGCTTCCCTGCCATCACCGTGAGAACATCACCAGGTGACCCTGCAAAGAGAGACCATGGGGAAGAGAGCTCCTCTCTGCAGAGACTCCAGGCATGTGGGAGAGCCCAGCAACAATCAGCGAGGGCATTCAGCTCCCTGTAAACTCCTGAGCAGCAATAAGCCACTGATCTGGGGCGGGGATCCGTCCTGCGGTGAGAGCTACCTGTTACACTCTCTACGTAACGAACCTCACTGCATCTCAGTTTGCAAATTCATATTGGGGATAACATCAACTTCATAGGGCTATTGTGCGACCTAAAACATCACTTATCCTGGTATTGATGACAGCCGGGTTCTTACTACTAGGGAGGAAACTCAACTACATGTAGTGTTTGGGGAAGGGTTGGAGGGCATTTGAGCAGTTACGCGTGCAGCCCCATGATATAAAGTGACTGTTACGGCATGCCTTTATCATTAAGATCTTCCGCTAAAATTTCCAGGTCTACCAAAGTTGCTTAAAAGTACATTTTTAAGCAAGCGGCTTGATCTCTCTGGGTTTCCCACAGTCTCCTCCATCTCCCCCCTGCTTTCCGATCTGGCACATTCTCTCAGCTCTTGGACTCAATCTGGGTTTGCAAATGTTTGTCTTTATCTCTTTGTTCAGAAACAAAGCGGTGGCCCCCCACCCCTCCACCCCGCTGTATCTCTCAAAGTTATATTAGAGTAATAATTCTAAAATGCAAGTTTATTTTCACAGTTGACCACTGAGCTCCCAGTGGCTTGCCCTAGCCTTGAGGGAGAAATGCACTCTGCCACGCAAGGACCCCATGTCCCGTTCAACCTGTCTGGCCTCTTCCCTCACCATCGCCTGCTCCAGCTCACGTGCTGTCACAAGGCTCCCAGGAAGCCCCTGCTCAGGGCCTCTGGGCCTTCAGACGTGCAGTCTCCTTGGCCTCCAGTGCCCTCCCCACCACCTCGGGAGCCTTGCCGATTTCAACAACTAGGAAGCTTCTTCTAACCCAGAGTCACTCAAGCTCAGCGCTATTGACATTTGGAGCCAGATCAGTCTTTGCTGTAGGCGCTTTCCTGTGCATTTCAGGATGTTATGAGGATCCTTCTCTGTCCTCTGCCCTTTCCCAGATTCCATTATCACCCCCTCCCAACTCGTGACAACCAAAAGTGGCTCCAGAAGTTACCTGATATCTCCTAGGGACAAATTCGCCCCCAGCTGAAAACCAACACTCTGACCCTACTCTCAGCCCCACTTCCAAAAGCAGATTTAATGGCGGCTGCCTTCCCAGGCCTAATTCTACTCCAGCACTTACGGCACTATGTGGTACATGTCTCTTATCAGTCTGTCTTTTCCATTAAACCTGATGCCCAAATGGTGCCTTCAATCCTTATATCCCGAGGTCTCTCTCCCTCCTGAGGGAGAACAGCTTTCCTATTCCCACGGCCTCACCGTAGCCAGCAGAGCCTTGCTCCTTAGCCTCTGTGGACCACACATAGCTCCTCCCCACTCTCAGTAGCCTTTCCTTGCAAGAGAGCTCAGAGGAGGTTTGTGGTGGAGGATACAGTGTCAGCTTGCCCCCGGAGAAGAAGATGAGGGCCTGGGCTAACCCAGGGCAATTTATTATAAAAGAACGCACCAGACAAAGCAATGCTTAAAATACATTCAAGATGAATAGAGCTGTGCCTGGTGAAAATCTCTTTGTGAGAGGATGTGGAGGCCAGACCTGAAGGAGTGACTGATAGCCAGAAATTCATCGGGAGGCAGGGCAGTGGGGTGGAACCGGCTGGGAAGTTGACAGGCTTGAAAAGAACATCCTCATTCACTCTGCCCTGACAGGCTATGAGTGAATGTTAATGGGGGAAAGCACTGTCGGCAGTCTGAGCAGGCATGAAGTCCTCTCTCTCTCCCACTGGGGAACCAGCCATCTCTGGAATCTATAATGATGTTATCCATTCTGAAAGCTATGGCTCTGTCAGAACGTTTTTCAGTCTGGGATGTCTGTATTAGTTTGCTAGGGCCGCCATAACAAAGTTCCACAGGCTGGATGGCTCCAACAACAGAAACTCATTTTCTCATAGTTTGGGAGGCTGAAAGTCCAAGATCTAGGTGTTGGTGGGGTTGGCTCCTGCTAAGGACTGTGAGCAGAGGATCTGGTCTCTCCTTGGCTGTAGATGGCCATCTTCTCCCTATGACTGCTCACATCATCTTCCCTCCTCATGGGTCTGCCCCCAAATTTCCCCTTTTAATGAGTGATATGGGATTAGCGCCCATCCTAATGATCTCAATTTAACTTGATTACCTCTGAAAAGACTCCATATAAGGTCACACTCAGAGGTACTGGGAGTTAATCTTGTGTATATGAATTGGGGGGAGGTGGACATGCTTTGTGTGGTACGTATTTTTATAATAAATTGCTGCTACCACTATAGAGAACAGTATGGAGATTCCTCAAAAAATTAATAGTAGAACTACCATATGATCCAGTAATTCCACTTCTGAGTATTTACCTAAAGAAAACGAAAATGCTAATTTGAAAAGATATGTGCATCCCTGTGTTTAATGTAGTGTTATTTATAATAGCCAAAATATGGAAACAACCCTAGTGTCCATCAATAGTTAAATGGATAAAGATGTGGTGTATACATACAATGGAATATTACTGAGCTGTAAAAAATAGTGAGGTCTTGCCATTTTTGACAACATGGATGAACCTAGAAGATATTATGCTAAGTGAAATAAGTCAGAGAAAAACAAAAACTATTATGATTTCACTTATATGTGCAATCAAAAAAAACAACAACAAAACAAATGAACAAACAAACAAAGCAGAAACAGACCCATAAATACCAAGAACAAACTGATGGTTGCTGGAGGGGAAGGAAGTGGGGGGGATGAGCAAAAAGGGTGAAGGGGAGTGGGATATACAGGTTTTCAGTTATGGAATAAATAAGTCATGGGGATAAAAGGTACAGCAAAGGAAATATATTGAAAAATCAAGATGCAAGCAAGGAAATGAGATCAGTTTTGCTTTATGTCCAGACTAAGAAGAAGGTGGTCCACTCCTCACATAGGTGTGAACATTATTATTAATATTTAAAATCACAGTGTTGATAGAAATAACATCTTCCACATGTATAATGATTAATAGCCTCCAAAGTGCTTTCACAAATGATGTACATTTTTTTAAGTAGGCTCCACACCCAGCATGGAGCCCAACATGGGGCTTGAACTGATGACCCTGAGATCAAGACCTGAGCCAAGATCAAGAGTCGGACACTTAACCAACTGAACCACCCAGGTGCCCCAAATGATGTACATTTACATCTCGTTTCCCCTGAAGTCATATTTTATCCTCACTTTACAGACAAGGAAACTGAGGTAAGAATAGAATCAGGGCACTATTATCTTTCCCAAACATGAAAGGAAGGCAAGATATATTCTAGAGTCCCAGTGGAAGAATTTATGTGCAGATGACACTTGGAGACGGCGCAAAGGAGTAAATGGTGTGAGTAAGGGAGACCTCCCATCCTAGTCAGGAGTCCTCATTTGTCATGACTTCCCTCACCATCATCATTATCCAGCATTTGGTTGGCCCTATCATGTCCCAAGTAAATGAAGACTACAGGAGACAATGCAAGGTGCCCGCCCTCAAAGACATTACAATCTGCTGTATGATTTCAAGCAAGTCGCTGAGCCTCTTTTCTCATCTGCAGATTGGGATAATAAAACCAACTACCTCATAGTGGTGTGAGGCTTTACTATAAAATGGACATAAAGTATTTAACATGGTACACAGTACACAGTAAATGTCCTCTAACTATTTGCAACTAGTCCTATATGTATTAGCCAAATAGAGATCTGCTTGCTGATTCGAAAGATTAGCAAGCCATTTTGCATTTAGTCACTCCTATATGTCTTCATTTGTCTTTCAAATACCTACATTTTCATGTATATAAGAAAAAATCCCTAAGGAATTCTATCTACTGCAAAAATGAATAACCAATCATCAAGTGAAGAAGAAAACTTTACAACGAGAGCCCCTCCTTAGAGCATTTTGGTATTAGAACTTTCCACCAAGCTCTTTCAACAAAAGCTCTGTGTTCCATTCAGAACAGGCTCTCTAGGCCAGAGCCCTTTGCCTGGAGTCCCCATGTGGGTTTCTTCCCAGCCCGTAACCCAGGCTCCTCCCACATCATGTATGGTCCCCTTCCGTTCCAATGACGCAATTTTTCTCAGGTAGGGGTGGGACAATCTCCTGTTAGTGGCTGAGCCCCTGGGATGATTCTAATCCTTCCCAACACTGCACTTACTAAGAATCATTTGCAATATAATGTTAGTGTGAACTGTCAAACCAGTCCTTCAGGTGCGGACACAGACAATGGCTCCTGGCCCTGAGCAGGTGGGGGAAGGATGCAGTGCTGAGTGCATGCAGAGGAAAGGCTTCTCCAGAAGGCTCTATCCCATCCCTACTTCTATTCTTAAGGCAGAGAAAGTGTGACTCCCCTTGGACACATTCTCAAGCTTCCCCTCCTATTGTTTTGTTCCTCTCCATGGTTGCCTTGGTGTTCACTGTAACATAATTCTACCCTATTGAAGTTGGTTTGTCCTGCCATCAGGAAAGGAAGAATGATGGCTAGGAAAGACTTCTTTCTGAGCATCAGAAAACCTGGATCCTAGGCCTGGCTCTGGGACTAATTAGCTGTATGTTTTTGAGCTGCTCATTTTCAGTCTCTGGGCTCAAGGAAGATTGATCAGGGGACCTCTATGATCATGTAGTCTGACCCTTCACAGAATCAGACTGGGTGCGTGCGTGCGTGTGTGTGTGTGTGTGTGTGTGTGTGTGTGTGTGATGGTAATAAGAAAAGAACACTTAACAGAAGTTTAAGTGTAAATACAGTATTCTCAACATAGGCACAATGTGGCTTCGGCAGTTAGCGCATCTACTCCACCCTAGAGACCAGCAGTTTGGTCATCATCACAGAGTCCTGACCTGCCAGGGGACAGTAAGCCACAGATGACCTGGAGACAGCCTGACATCTGGTCTGTCCTTCTTGCACCACTAGGTGTCACTGTCCTACCTTAAATACCCCTCCTCAAATTCTCAACCAGATTAACTGGAAACCCTCTCGTGAACTTCTTGGTTCTTAGCATATAGATACAGATTGAATCCACTTTTATAGGCCCTCCCCCTCCCTCCCAAAAAGACTCAACACAACTACTTACAAGTGTTTGCACACCTTAGCTCCAGGTTTTTGGATTTGAGCAGTGACATGGAATATGACGTACACATCTGCCCAAGTTAATGGGCCTAGCCCTTTTATTCACCCTCATTAAATCATGAATTCCATGAGCACCTGCTATGTGCCAAGCTCTATGCCAGGAGCTGAAGACTCAAAGAATAAAAGCACATCCCCTGCGCTCAAGAGCTCACAGCAGACATGTCAGTTATTACTACAATCTGGCCCAAATGTTGAAAAGAAGGACCCCATGCCGTGAGCATACAGGAAGAGCCCTTGGATAGGCCTGCCTCCGGGTAGGTAGGGAAGCTTCCCAGGATTTGTCACAGCATTTGGGCTGAGACTTGAAAACTGCACAGGTCTTATGCGAATCATTGGGACAGACTATTTCAGGCTGATGGAACAGCATATGCAAATAGACCAGTTTCATTAAGCCTAAAGAAGGCTTTTCCTATAAGAACTAAACCATATTGAAATCAACTTGGACCTAATTACCTTGCATGGGAGAAAGAGCAGGCTCCTGCCCCACTCCCCATTTATATACAATCACAATTGTCTCTCTTACCCTTGAGAGCAGATGTGTGACTTTTCATTTTTTTTGTATCCTCAAAACTGACCACAATGGAGAACAATATATTTTGAGTGTATGAATGTGTGAACAATTTACTAGCTAAGCTAAGCTAAGCTAAGCTACTACAAAGACTATTCGATTTTGAAGAGGCCCTTTCAAGAGAGGAAACTGAGGCACAGGCTCACCATTAGGAGAGCCATGCATGCCTCCTTGTTCCTGAAGTGCTCCCTGAAGAGCCTGCACTAGCTCATTCTTTCTGGGGTTCACTGATTCTTCAGGCTGATCAAGCTCAGAGAATTAATTCCCTGTTACCTTTTTTCTTTCCAGAGATTCTCTCTACTCTCCTTTCAGGAACACTGCCTGGGGGCAGGGGGTGGCGTAAGGAATTTATGAAAACTGTGAAGTTTAATCAAAGAGCAGTGGGAGGTTCTCTATATGCTAATCTCACAATCTAGACCCCTTGGGCATAGCAGAAATTAAACAACTCCACAATTGATTCTAAAGTGATTTTTTTACTCCCAGAAAATCTTTACCAAGTTTTGTTTCTGCCCAAACTTATTAGGAGCTTTGACACCTGGAAGAGTGCATACCAGAGGAAAGGTGGGGAATGGAATGTGCAAAACACAGGAAGGAAAAAGTAAAGGGACCGCAAGAATGAGTCTGGCTCTGACCGGGTGCTGTGAGTATTAGCTGCAGAGAGCTTGGTCGGGTATGGGAGGGAGGAAGTCAACAGTCAACGAAGGCGGAAAGAAACTCTTGAATCTGTCTCTGACAAAATTCTTCCCCACACAAGCGCCCCATTTCCAATGGAATGAAGTCCAGACTCCCTAGCCCAGCATTCATGGTCACCGTGGTAGAGCCCTGACCGACATTTTCAACCCTTGATCCCACTACTTTCCATTACTTGCCCACACCCCAGCAGAATGGGCCCACTCAATTGCACCAGGAAGGGCCTTTGGTTGCCAGCTACCTCTCAAACCTAGCTCCTGGGGTCTCCTCACAGATCCACTTCACCCCACATTTACCTCTCCAGGCAGACCATACTCCCTCATACTACATTTATTTCCCTTCTTTAATTGGCAAATCTCTGCTTACCCTATTTAACCTTCAACATTACTCCTCTTGAAAGTCTTCCGACGCCTGGATGGTGGCTCAGTCAGTTAAGAGTGCAACTCTTGATTTCGGCTCAGGTCATGATCTTGGGGTCATGAAATCAAGCCGCACACATTAAGCCTCTCCCTTTTCCTCTTCCATGTGTGTGTCTCTCTCTCTAAAAAAAAATAATAATAAGGAAGGAAGGAAGGGAGGGAGGGAAGGGGGGAGGAAGGGAGGGAGGGAGGAAGGAAGGAAGGGAGGGAGGGAGGGAGGGAGGAAGGAAATCTTCCCACTCTTGCTTGAACTTTAGAATCCCCACCTTGTACACCTTGTACCTACAGTTAACATAGCTCTTTTTACTGTGATGAGAAATTATTCATTTGCGTGTCTCTGAATTCTGAGCATCTTACTGACAGGTGTCATCCCTCTCATTGTTACAATACCAGCTCTAGCATAAAGCTTAGCATGTAGTAGGTACTTAATTAGTATTTAAGCATAGAGTGTTCAAGGGCCCTTGAACACTGTCTAGATGCTATTCATCCTTGTGGCTCTAATCTCTAGACCATTGCTTGACACAGAGAAAGACTTCAACACACGACTGTGAAATTAATGAATCTGCTAAATGAAAAGACGGTTTGTCATCCACATTAAAAGAGTTATTATGGTGGGGTGACTAACTCATCCCAAAACAAGTACTGAAAGTTCTGGATCCCAGGAATCCTTCAGTCCTGAGCAAATCAGGACCCACTCCAGGACAGAGCAGTAGCAGGTCTGCACATAAATTCATAATTTATTCATTTATTTGTTTAGTCAACAAATATTTCCTGACTATATAAACAAAGAACTAGACCCTAAAAAGAAAGTAATTTACAAACATGTGGATACATTTTCTTATGTATTTGCTAAGTTGACTAGTTAGAGCTAGCCAACAGACATGGCCCCAGCACTCATGGAATTTACAGTATAGTCAGAGAATAAAAGAGTAAGCAAATGGATATATAATTACAAATATTACTACATACCACGAAGGAAAAGTAGAGTGTACTTTGAGGGCATATAATGGGAAGGACAGCAGTTAAATAGGAAAAGCAGACAACGTCTCCCTAAGAAGAAATAACATTTGGGTCGAGGCATGGGGGAGGCAAATTGAGTCCACTGAAGAGAGGGAGAGGAAAACTCTGCAGTAGGAAGAGAGGGAGAGGAAAACTCTGTAGTAGGAAAGCAATGGTACCACCAAGGAGCAGGATGTGTGGCCGAGTGTAATGTGATCTCCTTTATATTTTTTTAAAAGACTGCTCTGGGGGCGCCTGGGTGGCGCAGTCGTTAAGCGTCTGCCTTCGGCTCAGGGCGTGATCCCGGTGCTCTGGTCTCGAGCCCCATGTCAGGCTCCTCTGCTAGGAGCCTGCTTCTTCCTCTCCCACTCCCCCTGCTTGTGTTCCCTCTCTCGCTGGCTGTCTCTCTCTGTCAAATAAATAAATAAAATCTTTAAAAAAATAAAAAATAAAAGACTGCTCTGGCTGCTCTGCATGTGACAGGTTGAACTGGCACAAGTGAAAGCAAGAGACCCACAAGAAGGCAGTGGTCTGGGAAGCAGAGGGGGTGGCCTGGCCCCCAGGATAACAGTGGAGATAGAACTGAAGAGTCTATGAATGGGGTGCTGCTCTCTGAGGCAGGAGAAGTCTATATCAGTGATGGGCAGTGGCTGAGACACTTTGGGACACCAAACACCCCCATCTGAACAACTTCTGAGAGTTGCCATTCCTCAGAAATCAATACTCACCTTTCCTGCTAAGCATTTCTACTGGGGAAGAACCACACACATCGTGGGTAGGTAA